>NC_084503.1:40455535-40645535 GCF_024500385.1 Phyllopteryx taeniolatus
CTAAATTTGGTATATGAATGTCTTTGTAAAAGAATCTAATGTTGCAAGTTCCCATTCTGTATCGTAAATTACTCTTGTCTCTCTGTCTTTTGATCCCTGGATGGATAGTTTATTTGCTTCTTTTGGGGCAGTTGAGGCCCAAGCACAAGAGGAACTGCAAGCACGCAAACAATGGCATGTTTCTTTCTCTTATTAGCTTGACTCTCCATATCTTTGACGCACCTCCCATTAATTTAACATTTTCTGTTCAGGACTTGTGACAGCGAATGGTTGTTTGTCTATATGTGCCCTGCAATTGGCTGGTGACCAGTTCAGGGTGTACCCTGCCTCTTGCCCAGATTCAGCTGGTATAGGCTCCAGCACGCCCGGGACCTTAGTGAGGATAAGCGGTGGAAAATTAATTGATGCTATGGACTTGAACTGATTTCAGTATTAATTGTAATGTGGGCGACATGACTCATGGTAAGAGTGGTCATCTCCCAACCCAAAGGTTGTGGGTTCGATCCTATGCCTTTGTAATCATGTTGACGTGTACTTGAGCGAGATACTGAACCCCCAGTCACCTCTAATGCTGCATCATCAGTAGGTGAATAAGGAGCTATTGTTTAAGCACGTTGAGTACCGTATTTTCACGACCATAGGGCGCACCGTATTAAAAGGCGCAGTCTCAGTTACGGGGTCTATTTCTGCATTTAACACATACATAAGGCGCACCGTATTATTGGGCGCAGGCATGCTAAAACATACGCTAGCTTAAAACATATGGTGCCGTGCATGCACGCTAAAACAATGTTTTTAAAAAGGCAGCGAGAGCAAAACTGAGTTCTGTTGTACTTTATTGAAGTATTTAAGAATGTACTCACATTATTTTATGATCAATCCTCATCCACAAATCCATCAATGTCCTCATCTTCTGTATCCGAAATGAACAGCTGGGCAAGTTCTCAATCAAACACACCAGGTTCGAGTCAGTCTTGTTGCCGTGCGAAAGCTAGAACAACAGTGCAAGCAGACAGGTTAACCCCAGCATCCACAATCCATTCACAAATTGTGGCGTAACTCGCCCGGCGCTGCCTCCTAGTCTTAGTAAAGCTGTGTTCGCCATCTGTCATCCGTTGCTCCCACGCCGCTCACTTCACTTTGAACGCCCTGTTTACACGGATGTCCAGAGGTTCGTCAAGCCTCCCGGAATGATGGCAAGCCCCGAGTTATTGCACTCAGTTGAATGGTGACTTGAGACGCTTCTCCCGGCTTTTCTTTGCTCATTAATCCATTGCTCGAGTTGGTCTTCCAACTCCGGCCACCTCGCCTTGTTTCCGCGTTTTATTGTTCTTTTTTTTCCGCGGAAACTCAGCTTTGTCTTCTTGACTTAGCGAAGGTCATTTTTCTGCTTCCTCCACTTGCGAACCATGGATTCGTTGATCTTGAATTCTCTCGCGGCTGCTCAATTCCCATATTCCTCTGCGTAACTGATACCTTGCTGTTTAAATTGTGCTTCGTAAGCGTGTCTCTTCGTAGGTGCCATTTTCGGGGGTCCTTAGGCAAACCGATGTTTTGCACAATGCACACCCCGGAAATGCTGTGAGCATCAGTCAAGCGGTTTAAAAAAAATAATAATAAAAAAATTAAAAACACCCCGGCGCTATATGCCTACTGGGGGTGTGGCTTTAGCATCCGACTTCACGCACCCTTCCCCTGTCCTCAGCCACGTCCGCTTTTCCTCTGTGTAAGCAGCGTGTCGGAAATGCTTAAAAAAAAAGAAACAAAATTCAAGCGGAGCGCTCATCACACAACAACATTTATAGATGTTGGAACTCTGTGCACACATAAGGCGTGCCACATTATAAGACCATTTTGGAGAAAATGTAAGACTTTTAAGTGCACCTTATGGTCGTGAAAATACGGTACCTTGAAAATTAGAAAAGCGCTATAGTGAAAGCCCATTTGCCATAATAAGTACACTTTGCTTCGAAGAACCTATTTACAAGCATTTTTTTGTTGACCATGTCTACCATTCTCTGACATTGTCATGATGGCAATACAGACCATTATTTCCATGCTCCACGCAGTTTCAATGTTCAAATCTATAACAAAGCACTGTCGTTGAATTTGAATCAGTAAATGCAAACTGTATGGAACAGTGATGCCGGTAGCGCGTTATAAAAGTAACACGTTACTCCAAAATTCTGCCATTTTACTTTCCCCTGGAGAGTAATCATACTACAGTTACTTTTTCAAACCAGACTGTTAAAAACACCGTCCAGTCATTCAATAGCATTTTACCGTTTACCGTCAGACTGCTGATTTCTCAATAGGCGGAAGAAAGCAATTGGGAGGTGATTGTTGATGCTACAATGCACAGTGACGGTGCAGTACCATAAAAGTGCAAAGAAATGCAGGATTTCCCTATTGCCACATTATTTTTGTTATTTTCCTTTGTAAAAAGTGTATTTGATTGTTGTTACTTTTTTATTTACACATTAAAAACACAGGTTTACTGGCGTGTTGAGTGCGGAATGCATTGTGGGTTAATTATTCATATCGAAGTGCGCGGTCATGGAGGTTAAGGACTGACTCACTGAAGGATTTATAATACTTAAATAATATTTACAATGAAAATTGAGAATTTTCAATTTCGTCTGTAGTCCGGACTGTGAGGTGGACTGTCCATCACGTAAGTAAGTGCTTCTCCCCCCTCAATCACCCACAGATTTGCTAGTTAAACAGTTGCGTAATCTTGTCCCCTCGTCTCGCTCTTGGCATCAAAATTACGATGGTGGGAGCAATGGTTTGTGTGTGTATGTGCACACACATACACGCACACAGTTGCCTTCATGGACCACAATCAGCATTTATCTATCAGTTAAGAGTCTTTAGAGAAGTGTACCGAGAATGGTGTGCTTCTTTACATTTAGGTAAAGGACATGTACAACTCTACTGTGTTGGCGTGTCAAGTCTGCACTAAGTTGCTAATTTAATGTGGCTTCAACTACACTAATGTTTAAGTTATTGTTTCATGTTGATGATGACCTGTAATTTGTGTGGTGTACATTATCAAGTAATGGGTACGGTTAAGTTAATGCTTTTTTTTGTACTGTGGATAAGTGATGTTCCTGCCACTTGGAAGCTGCTGAAAGTAACTAAAAAGTTACTTTTTTCTAACGTAGTTACTTTTGAAATCAAGTAATCAGTAAAGTAACGAAGTTACTTTTAAGCTCAAGTAATCAGTACAGTAGGTTACTTTTTCAAGGTAACTGTGGCAACATTGGCTAAGGAAACAGTGATGGCTTCTTTATACTCGCGCGGACGGTGACCGCGCTGACATCACTGTGGCTGTCCCACGCGTAGTTTGCCTTAATACGCGAGCACAACCCACATGCGCAGTTTTTAAAATGTGCTGCAGTTCACCTGCAAGTCGGGGGTGTCGCTACGACTGGTATTGGCTAGGACACCACAGGGTGGTTTTTCCTCTGCATTTTTTGGCCATTTCCGGTAGCCGTTTTTCCTTTCCGTAACAAGGAACAAAGCAACAACAATGGCGACCGTGGAACAGTGTCTGCTAGAACAAATGGACCTAGATGACCAGATGATACGTTTAATTATGCTGCAAAATCGATCGAGTAGGTGGTGGCTTAGATGGTATGTAGAACCAAGGGCCACACTGAGTTCGTCATCACAGCATGTGACTAAAACTGACCAATCATGAGAGATGATCTCCGCGGCGTTCGACGCGTAGCAACAATTTTTGACATATGCGCGTCAAGCTACGCAGACGGGCCGCGCGGGGCAATTCGTCGGTCACGTGATGCAATGCGGGCGTTGTCGGCCACCCGACCATGGGTGTATAAATAGGCCTTAACCCATACCACATCCACCACCTCGCTTTACAGTTTGTATGAGGTTCTTTTCCCGAAAAATGTCTTTGGACCACATCTTACATGTTCTGTTACTACCAAACCAGCGATTCAGCTTTACAGAGCATGACAATCTAAAAGGATAGGTCTTTATTTTGAATAACATTTGCTTGCCTTTCTGATAAAAGGCATGCACTTAAAAATCACTTGCAGAAGGTACGTGAACATTAGGTGATGACACTTTAGGATGTGGTTTTTGTAGGAGTTTGCCATGCATTCAAGGTGACATATAGAGCCAATGGCGCCTGCAGCTGCAGTTTTAATCAACAGTGCATTGTGTAAACACTAGATCATATATGCCAAACTCAGGCCCGGGGGCCAAATTTGGCCCAGGATGTAATTATATTTGGCCCACAAGACCATATCAAATGTGTATTAGAGCTGGCCCGCCAGTATATAGCACATGCACCACTAATATTCCAAATCCCAGAATGCTTTGCTCGTGTGTTGGCCCATCGGTCTCGACCGGCTAGCGCCCCTTCCCTTTCTGTTGCAGTCGTTAGCAACTATGCTACCAGTCTCGTCGAGCAAATTTACACTTCCCCTTCCCAAAAATGGCCAAACGAAAGATGTAAAACGGTTAACTTCCAAGACAAGTGGGAGGCAGATTGTCTGTTCAAAGTAAAAGACAGACCTGTTTGTCGTGTGCGGAACAATGTGGCTGTAACAGAGAATATAACATAATTGATTATTGATTGATTTTTTTTTTTTTTAAATTTATTCATTTTTTTAATGCTGCCCTTTATCAACTCCTATGCAGGGACTGTAAATAATTTGAAGTTTGGACTTTTATTGAAGGACATTCTTATTTTTTTTGGTTGTTTTGTTGTTGGCCTTTGAACAAATATTTACATAAAAAAGAGGTAGTTGGAGATAGATAAATAGAAGATGGAGAGACAGAAGAATTCATGTTATCTATTTAAATACAAAACAACAAACAAATACCACTTTTATCGCATATTTGATTTCTCGTGTTTATAACATTAAAGATTGTTTCTTCCATATTCAGTGTTTAAGCAAAATTTAAGTTTGTTGTCATATGATAAACTTTAACGCTACATTTCTGCAGAGAAGGGAAACATGCACTTCGCAGAGATTTTTCATTAAATATTGAGTTTGGCCCGTGACGTTGTCCCAATTTTTTATTTTGGCCCACCGTGAATTTGAGTTTGACACCCCTGCACTAGATAGTTCTTTTATGAACTAAAGGGTATCAAATCCTTAAAGTTCAACTTTAAGACTGCATTATATTTTTGTAAAATTCCATTTTAAGGCTGGATTATAGTTTTATTTTTGTTGTGTAATTGATTGAAAGTCTATAGTCAGTCTTTTTTTTCACACCAGTATTGCTTGTTTCAGTATGTATTTTTATATGACGGTCTACACATGAACAGATTTTAGTCTCCTTGGGATGTTAGTTACTTTTCACACTGATTTCTCTCATTCCTTATAAAAGAAAAATTGATTTGTGGAATAATTAAAAAGTCAAGGAAATCCTCTCTACTGACATTGTGACTTCAGCGCTTTCAGTGGTGGTGTGGAAATGGAAATATTGATTACTTCACAACAAATACTGGAGAGCAGCTGTCCCCAGCCTTTGTGGCGCCATGGACCGGTTTCACAGGAAGCAATATTAAGCTGCGGGAAGTACATCCTCTGGTGGGCCTTTTTGAGGATGGAGTTGATGTTGGTCTCCCACTTCAAGTACCGAGAGACTGTAATTCCCAGGAACTTGAAGGTCTCTACGGTTGACACAGGGCAGTTGGACAGCGTGAGGGGGAGCTGTGGCAAAGGATGAAGTGCATGATCATCTCTACAGTCTTAAGCGTGTTCAGCTCCAGGTTGTATCGGCCGCACCACAGCTCCAGCCGCTCCACTTCCTGTCGATAACCAGACTCTTCACCGTCTTTGATGAGGCCGATGACTGTGGTGTCGTCTACAAACTTTAGGAGTTTGACAGCCGGGTGCGTTGAGGTGCAGTCGTTTTTGTAGAGAGAGAAGAGCAGCGGAGCGAGGACACAGCCCCGGTGCAGCCTCACCTGCTGTGTCCTGCCTGTCAGGAAGCTGTAAATCCACTGGCAGATAGCAGGTGAGTCACTGAGCTGGAGAAGCTTGGAGGAGAAGAGTTCGGGGATGATTGTGTTGAACGCAGAGCTGAAGTGCACGAAGAGGATCCTCATGTAGGTCCCTTTGCCGTTGAGGTGTTCTAGGATGAAGTGCAGTACCATGTTGACTGCGTCATCCACAGACCTGTTTGCTCGGTAGGCAAACTCTAGGGGGTCCAGTATGGACCTGTGACGCTCTTGAGGTGGTCCAACACGAGGTGTTCAATTGACTTCATGACCACAGATGTCAGGGCGACAGGCCTGTCGTCATTCAGACACGAGATTGCAGGTTTCTTGGTGACTGGGATGATGGTGGAGCGTTTGAAAAAGGATGGTACTTAATACAGTTCCGGAGATCTATTGAAGATCACTGTGAAGATCACTGGTTTCTAGCGCAATTATACAGGGCTCTATGTCCACTTTGATAGGCATCGTCTTTAGCCTGGCGAAGTTGCTTAAGTTTGGCAGTGAACCACGGCTTGTTGTTGTTGAACGTGCAAAATGTCTTTGTTGGTACACACACCTTCACAGAAATTTATATAGGATGTGACACAGTCTGAATATTCATCTAGGCTGCCAGTTGAAGTTTCAAAGATACACTAATCTGTTCAGTTTGAACAGTCTTTATAGGTCCACTTCTTAACTGTTTTCACCACAGGCTTTGCACATTTAAGTTTTGCCTGTATGTTGGTATTAAGTGAATTCATCAACTATCAGACTAACCCAGGGCTGTGCGGGGGATAGCACGGTATGCTTCATTTAGCGTGGTATAGCAGTGGTCTAGAATGTTGTTTTCCCTGGTAGGACAGTGTGTTGCTGGTATTTAGGGAGTTTGTGGTTGAGTTTAGCTTTGTTAAAGTCTCCAAGAATAATTAGGGGTGAAGCTGGGTGCTTTTCGTTTACTTGTTCAGCGAGCGTCAGCAGTGCGGCAGTCGTTTTAGTTTGAGGAGGAATGTCGACACCCGTGAGTATGAATGAAGCGAACTTGCGTGGGGAGTAGAATGACTTACAGTTTAAAAACAGGGACTCCAAGTCCTGGCTGCAGTGTGTGTTGAGCTCCGTGACATCAGTAGACCATTTTTCGTTGATATAGAAGCATGTCCCGTCATCTTTTGTTTACCCCGATAAATCCGTGACGCGGTGTGCCTGGTCTATTTGGAAGCCCAGAAGCTTTATGGCACCATCGGGATGCGTTTTCAAAGCCATATCTCCGTGAAGCACAGGGCGGCGGAATGTCCGAAGTCTTTACTGGTGGTCTTTGTGAGAAGATGAAGCTTGTCCATTTTGTTGGGTAGGGAGGGTAGATTTGAGAGGTGAATCAACGAGAGCTTCTACTCCTGCTTGCTTCCCTCTGTGGCGTCGCCTTCGCCTCCAGGTCCTGTAGACCGCGTCCGCCCCACTCGTGAGTAACTCAGAGGAAAAAACTGAGCGGATTTGGGAAATATGGTGAAAGAAAGTCCAGGGTTGACTCCCTAATATTTAGCAAGTCTTCCCTTGTGCAAGTGAGTTGCATAATGCCTACAAAGACAAACAAAAAGCACAAATACATCGACAGTACTAGAGAGCACGTAACTGAGGCGACCACACGGTTAGGCGCCATCTTGAAGCGCCGTCTTTCCGAAGAAACTCTCCAATATTTTTGGGTCAGTCTCTGTGTGGTCAGCAAAAATTACCCAGGGACTGGTACCAGTCCACAGCCCGTTGGTTGGGGACTGCTGCTGAATAGCATTCTGTCCTCAGCAGAATTAGACATGCAGTGTACCCATTATAAATGAAACCATTTTGGGTGATGAAGGCATGTTTAGGCATGAACAACCAGAATTTGGGAGTATGATGAAGCTTTTCCTTTGGAATAGTAATGCTTTGCACTGAAATTGATATGTGGTTCAATCATTCATGAAACAAATTATATTTTGTGTATTTTCTCCTGAAAGCATTCTTCTCTTCACTTCCTCAGGTCTACTTCATACCTCCCCAGACTCACTGGCTGAGTCCTGGTTTCGTGCAAAACTTAGCCGTCAGCGGAGCTACAACTCGGCATACTCCTATGAAGAATCAGACCTGGACCTGAACCACTCTCTTGGTATTCATGCTCTCATTGACAATATGATGAGCTTCATCAATGGAGATGTCGGCCTGACTCCAGCATTTAAAGAACCAGAAGAAAGCATGTCAACCAGTCCACAGGCCACTATCCTGGCCATGGAGCAGCAACAAAGCAGGGCAGAGGTGAGGGATTGACTTATTTATGCAGTGCTGTAACATTCCATATTACACAACATACAGTATATTGCAATGCTTTTGGACAAAAAAAATAAATAATTGGATATTGCAAAAAATAAATAGTGTTCCACATTTTGAATTGTGTCATACTATTTTCTTTATGCACAACTTGGAATTTTCAGTTTCGGACATAATTAATATCATCCTATTGCTGTGTAAATATATTCATTGTGCAAAATGGAGAAACAATAAGCCCCCCTTCTCCGCATTTATCAATGACAAGATATTTTTCTCATCCCTTAAAAAAATTGGAAAAAGCAATGCTCAGAAAATAAGTGAAGACAAGGCTCTGTTCTTATTTTAATTTTCCTTCCTTGTGCTCCATTTTATGTCAATTTAAATGCCCAATTTATAGGGCTGGGCATTGTTAACACATTCACTGCCATTGACTGCTGTAGAAGTCAAATATCCATGTTAACTGGGAAAGCTCGCAGTTAATGAGTTAAGAACCTCATGATTTGATTCTATTTTCATTCTTTAGGTTGCGATTCGATTCAATATCGATTCCTTAGGGATGCAATTTGATTTGATATTGAGTTAAATGTTCCGATATTGAGTCAGTAAGGGTAAAAATACACATAATTAAGAGTACATTTTGACAGTTTTTAAATATTTATTTTTGATGCCATGTAAAAATGTCACATTTTTTAAGCAATAAAACATCTAAAAATTACAATTGTCACGTAACTTTTTTGTATATATAAGTACAAAAGTAAAAAATATGGCAATTGTGAAAAGGTAAAGTGCATGTAAACTCCAATTGTTTATTTCGTTTTAGAAATTTTTATAAAAAAAAAAATGCACAATAACTTATTTGTTCATATGGAGTACAAACGTTAATACATGATGACAGCTCTGTATTGAAAAAGTAAAATGCATGTATACGTGAACAACATCACTTATTAGGGTTACTATTATTTTTTTTCAGGGTATTTAAGTAATACCTAAAGAACTAGCATGTTTGCGGCATTGTGAGACAAGCTAGTAACGGAACTTCGTCTAATTTATTTATTGCATCTGTCAACAAATTGGCTATATTGCGCCCTCCCTGTGTGATCCTGTGTAGGGGGCTCTAGTCTGCAGAACATTTGACATGAATCCCCACACGTTAGAAATGAAAAGCTGATAGTGATATACGTATGGGTCAGTCGCTCTTTGTCAATTTAAATGACTCCAAAACCGCTCTTAACTCTGTCCAGTGGCATCGTTACGCCTATTTTAGGGTGGCTTCAGTCCCCCTAAAAGGTTCTTAAGCCCCCCTAAATGACATGGTTGTTTATTTTTTTATTTATTTTTTACAATTATGTTAACCCAAACGAATTATTGAATAAGCGGTGATAAACCACTAATAATTCTTTTTTGGATTGGTTCCCCCCAAAAAAGAAATGAGGATGACAAACCGCAAGTATGCAGGGTTCCACTCGAATTGACGAGCTACTTAGTAGTAGCATGGGACTTTCTGCTATTAGCTGGGAACGGGAGCAAACAAATGTAAATATCACACAAATATAACCCAATTAATTTGAATTTTTTATTTTTTATTTATTTTTTTGTCCTTATCGACAGTGGGTACGGAAATATTCAGACCCCCTTAAATTTTTAATTCTGTTATGTTGCTGCCATTTCCTAAAATCATTTGTTGTTTTTCCCTCATTAATGTACACACAGCACCCCATGTTGACAGAAAAAAAACGGAATTGTTGACATTTTTGCATATCAAAAAAGAAAAATTTAAATATCACACAGTATTCAGACCCTTTGCTGTGACACTCATATTTAACTCTGGTGCTATCCATTTCTTCTGATCATCCTTGAGATGGTTCTACACCTTCATTGGAGTTCAGCTTTGTTTGATTATCCTGATTGGACTTGATGAGGAAAGCCACACACCTGTCTATATAACACCTTGTAGCTCACAGTGCATGTCAGAGCAAATGAGAATCATGAGGTCAAAGGAAGTGCCCGAAGAGCTCAGAGACAGAACTGTGGCAAGCCACGGATCTGCCAGAAGGTTACAAAAATATTTCTGCTGCACTTAAGGTTCCTAAGAGCACAGTGGTCTCCATAATCCTTAAATGGATGGGACGACCAGAACCCTTCCTAGAGGTGGCCGTCCAGCCAAACTGAGCAATCGGGTGAGAAGAGCCTTGGTGAGAGAGGTAAAGAAGAATCTGAAGATCACTGTGGCTGAGCTCCAGAGATGCAGTCGTGAGATGGGAGAAAGTTCTAGAAAGTCAACCATCACTGCAGCCCTCCACCAGTCGGCGTTTTATGGCAAAGTGGCCCGACGGAAGCCTCTCCTCAGCAAGACACATGAAAACCCGCATGGAGTTTGCTAAAAAAAAAAAAAAAAAAAAACACCTGAAGGACTCCAAGATGGTGAGAAATAAGATTCTCTGGTCTGATGAGACCAAGATAGAACAGTTTGGCCTTAATTCTAAGCGGTATGTGTGGAGAAAACCAGGCACTCCTCATCACCTGTCCAATACAGTCTCAATAGTGAAGCATGTTGCTGGCAGCATCATGCTGTGGGGGTGTTTTTCAGCTGCAGGGACAAGACGACTGATTGCAATCGAAGGAAAGATGAATGCAGCCAAGTTACTGGGATATCCTGGACGAAAATCTTCTCCAGAGTGCTCAGGACCTCAGACTGGGCCAAAGGTTCACCTTCCAACAAGACACTGACTCTACGCACACAGCTAAAATAACGAAGAAGTGGCTTCAGAACAACTCCGTGACGGTTCTTGGATAGCCCACCCAGAGCCCTGACTTAAACCCAATTGAACATCTCTGGAGAAACCTAAAAATGGCTGTCCTCCAACGTTCACCATCCAACCTGACAGAACTGGAGAGGATCTGCAAGGAGGAATGGCAGAGGATCCCCTAATCCAGGTGTGGAAAAACTGCATCATTCCCAAAAAGACTCATAGCTGTATTAGCTCAAAAGGGTGCTTCTACTTAATCCTGAGCAATGGGTCTGAATACTTGTGGCTGTATGATATTTCAGTTTTTCTTTTTGAATAAATCTGAAAGAATTTCAAGAATGTTTTTTTTTCTGTCAACATGGGGTGCTGTGTGTACATTAAAGAGGGAAAAAAAAGAACTTAAATTATTTTAGCAAATGGCTGCAATATAACAAACCGTGAACAATTTAATGGGGTCTGAATACTTTCCGTACCCACTGTATTTTTCTCCACTGTTCTGTATTTTCTTTGTATCGTGTCATTTTGTTGCAGCTTTTTAAGATCTTTTGTCCGACTTGATTTTGTCGGGACGGATTCTGTTTATTTCTTGATCAGTGAAAATTAACCAAAAATTTGTGATTAGCCACAATTAATTCATGATTTAACAATGGGGGTAATTTTAACTTTTTCACACAGGACCAGGTGACTTTGAATACTTTTTTCCCCCTTAATCGATGATATCACCATTTAAAAACAGCATTTTAATTTCACAGGTTATATTTGTCTAATATTTACGTTTGATGATCTTAAACATTAAAGTGGGGAAACTATGCAAAAATCTAAGAATTTGAGAAGGGGACCAGTACTTTTTCACCGCACTGTAATTGTTTCCACCAGCAGTAATGAAGAACCCAGATCTATTGTTTGGCTGTTTACAGAAAGATGGAGGTTATAGAGTCAACTTTATGCATGAATTCACAGAATGAAAGAAAAGCTGACCTCCTTCATGTGTACCCGTCATCAGTGGATAAAAAAAGCATCATAATCACTCCTCCACGCAAATTGAACTGTAGGAATTAGGACGGTTAAGAACAGAGAGGTCCCAAGGGAGTGAGATGTACTGGAAATGTGAGTCTACAGGATTTCACAGAATAAAGCCATTTGTGATGCAGTCCAGAAATCATATGGAGCTCAATATGGATATGAAATATGAAACATTTCAGTCAAGTGGCATCATATAAGCCTTCTTTAACTTGAAATTTTATTTAGGAGAGAGTTGATTAGAAAGTGGACAGCCAAGAGATATATACAAGCCAAATTAACCTGTCCCAGATATTTTCAAGACGACATTACTTTATTTGATTTAATTGAGTAATATTTTTCTCCAACCATTTTAGTCACATCTTTTCCTTTCAGCTTGTCCCGTGAAGGGTCGCCACAGCGTGTCATCCTTTACCATGTACTGTAAGCCGATCTCCTGCATCCTCCTCTGTAACACCAACTGCCCTGATGTCTTCCCTCACTACATCAATCAACCTTCTTTTTGGTCTTGGGTTAGGCATCGCCATCCTCATCACCCTTCTGCCAATATACTCACTCTCTCTCCTCTGGACGTTTCCAAACCATCGAAGTCTGCTCTCTCTAACTTTATCTCCAAAACATCGAACCTTGGCCGTCCCTCTGATGAGCTTATTTCTTATTTTATCCAACCTGGTCTCTCCTAGAGAGAACCTCAACATCATTTCTGCCACCTCCAGCTCTGTTACCTGTTGTCTCTTCAGTGCCACTGTCTCCACCCGTTCCAATCTACTTCGACTCGTTTCTTCACTTCCTTACCACACTCACCATTGCTCTGGACTGTTGGCCCCAAGTATTTAAAGTCCTTGCTATCTCTTCTCCCTGTATCCTCACTCTTCCCCCTCCACCCCTCTCATTTATGCACATATATTCTGTCTCACTTCGGCTAATCTTCATTCCTCTCTTTTCCAGTGCATGGCTCCACCTTTCTAACTGTTCCTCCACCTGCTCCCTGCTTTCAGTGCAGATCACAATGTCATCTGCGAACATCATGGTCCACAGGAACTCCAGTTTAACCTCATCTGTCAGCCTATCCATCACCACTGTAGGGCTGATCCCTGATGCAGTCCCACCTCCACCTTAAACTCCTGTCACAACTACAGCACACCTCACCACTGTTTTGCTGCCCTCATACATGTCCTGTACTATTCTAACATGCTTCTCTGCCACTCCAGACTTCCGCATGCAGTAGCACAGTTCCTCTCTGGGTGCTCTGTCATAGGCTTTCTCAAGATCTACAAAGACACAATGCAGCTCCTTCTGACCTTCTCTGTACTTTTCCATCAACATCCTTAATGCTTCTGTGGTACTCTTTCTAAGAATGAAACCATACTGATGCTTTCAAATACTCACTCCTGTCCTGAGTATAGCCTCCACTTCTCTTTCCCATTACCTCATTCTGTGGCTCATCCACTTTATTCCGATATAGTTCTTACAGTTCTGCACATCGCCCTTGTTCTGATAAATGGGCACAGCACACTTCCTCCATTCTTCAGGCATCTTCTCACCCTCTAGAATTCTGTTGCGCAAGCTGGTCAAAAACTCCATAGCCACCTCTCCGAGATGCTTCCATACCTCCACAGCAATGTCATCAGGACCAACTGGCTTTCCATTTTTCATCCTCTTTAGTGCCTTTCTAACTCCCCCCTAACTAATCATTGCTACTTCCCGGTCCACCACACTTGCATCTTCTGCTCTTCTTTCTCTCTGATTTTCCTCATTCATCAACTCCTCAAAGTATTCTTTCCACCTATCCAGCACACTACTGGCACCAGTCAACACATTTCCATCTTTATCCTTAATCACCCTAATCTGCTGCACATCCCTCCCATCTCTATCCCTCTGTCTGGCCAACCTCTATAGATCTTTTTCTCCTTCTTTAGTATCCAACCTGGCATACATGTCATCATGTTCCACTTGTTTGGCTTTTGCCACCTCTACCTTCGTCCGGGATCGCGCCTCCATGTATTCCTTTCTCCTCTCCTCAGTTTTTTCAGTTTCCCCACTTCTTCTTAGCTATCCTCTTTCCTTGTATGATTTCCTGTACTTTGAGGTTCCACCACCAAGTTTCCTTCTCCATTTTCCGACCATAAGATACAGTACACCAAGTACTCTCCTGCCTGTCTCACTGATCACCTCGGCTGTGGTGGTCCAGTCTTCTGGAAGCTCCTCCTGTCCACCGGGAACCTGTCTCACCTCTTCCCGAAAAGCCGCACAACACTCTTCCTTTCTCAGCTTCCACCACATGGTTTGATGCTCTGCCTTTGCCTTCTTAATCTTCCTCCCCACCACCAGAGTCATTTCACAAACCACCATCCTATGCTGTCAAGCCACACTCTCCCCTACCACTGCCTTACAGTCAGTGACCGCCTTCAGATTCGTCTGCGCAAGATGTAATCCACCTGCGTGCTTCTACCTCCGCTCTTGGAGGTCACCCTATGTTCCTGCCTCTTCTGGAAGAAAGTGTTCACTCCAGCCATTTCCATCCTTTTTGCAAAGTCTCCCACCATCTGTCCCTCGAGGTTCCTTTCCTGGATGCCGAACCTACCCATCACCTCTTCATCACCCCTGTTTCCTTCACCAACATGTGCATTAAAATCGGCACCAATCAAGACTCTGTCTCTGTCTGGGATGCTCAGAACTACTTCATCCAGCTCCTTCCAGAATTTCTACCTGTGGGGGATAGCCACTAATCACATTATACAAAACACCCTTAATTTCAAGTTTCAGCCGTATCACTCGATCTGATACTCTTTTCACCTCCAAGACATTCTTAGCTAACTCTTCCTTTAAAATAACCCCTACTCCATTTCTCTTCCCATCTACACCATAGTAAGATAATTTTTACCCTGTCCCTAAACTTCTAGCCTTACTGCCTTTCCACCTGCTCTCCTGGACACACAATATATCAACCTTTTTCCTAATCATGTCAACCAACTCCCGAGCTTTTTCTTTCATAGAACCAACATTCAAAGTCTCCACATTCAGTTCTTGGCTCTTTGCTTTCTTCATTTCGTTCTGCCAAAGAACCCGCTTTCCACCTCTCCTTCGTCTTTGACCCACAGTAGCTGCATCTCCACCGGCGCCCTGTAGGTTAACGGCGCCGGTAGCGGACGTTGTTAACCCGGGCCACGACCGATCCGGTAGGGAATTCTTTGGATGAACGCTCATATTTGTTGGGCAAAGTTTTAAGCCGGATGTCCTTCCTGACGCAACCCTCTGCATTTATCCGGGCTTGGGACTGGCCTACAGTTTGCACTGGCTCGTGCCCCCCATAGGGCTACATTAGCCATTTTAGTCACAGATGTGCCAAAATATATCTGCAACTTCAAAAGTATCTTGGACAAACAGTTATTGTGTTGTGAGCCAAAATCATGTCATTAACCTCGATATTGATGTAATTGTTTCAATTGCTCAATATTTTGTTTGAGCATCGTCATCGCGATGTATCTGTGCGCAATAGTAACATCACAGGGTCTGGTGCGATGTTGGTGTGGTGTCATATACAGTGAATCAACTGTAACATTACAACCCCAATTCCAATAAAGTTGGGACGTTATGTTAAACATAAATAAAAACAGAATACAATGATTTGCAAATCATGTTCAACCTATATTTAATTGCATAGACTACAAAGACAAGATATCTAATGTTTAAATTGATAAACTTGATTGTTTTTAGCAAATAATCATTAACTTAGAATTTTATGGCTGCAACACGTTCCAGCTGAGAATTTTATGGCTGCAACACGTTCCAAAAAAGCTGGGACAGGGTCATGTTTACCACTGTGTTACATCACCTTTTCTTTTAACAACATTCAATAAACGTTTGGGAACTGAGGACACTAATTGTTGAAGCTTTGTAGGTGGAATTATTTCCCATTCTTGCTTGATGTACAGCTTCAACTGTTCAACAGTCCGGGGTCTACGTTGTCGTATTTTAGGCTTCATAATGCGCCACACATTTTCAATGGAGACAGGTCTGGACTGCAGGCAGGCCAGTCTAGTACCCCCAGTCTTTTACTACAAAGCCACGCTGTTGAATGTGGTTTGTCATTGTCTTGTTGAAAAAGACGTTGCTTGGATGGCAGAATATGTTTCTGCAAAACCTGTATGTACCTTTCAGCATTAATGGTGCCTTCACAGATGTGTAAGTTACCAATGCCATTGGCACTAACACAGGCCCATACCATCACAGATGGCTTTTGAACTTTGCGTCCATAACAGTCCGGATGGTTCTTTTCCTCTTTGGCCCGGAGGACATGACGTCCACAATTTCCAAAAACAATTTGAAATGTGGACTCGTCGGACCACAGAACACTTTTCCACTTTGCATCAGTCCATCTTAGATGAGCTCTGGCCCAGAGAATCTGGAGGCGTGTTGTTGATAAATGGCTTTTGCTTTGCATAGTAGAGTTTTAAGTTGCACTTACGGATGTAGCGCCGAACGGTATTTACTGACATTGGTTTTCTGAAGTGTTCCTGAGCCCATGTGGTGATATCCTTTCCACATTGATGTCGGTTTTTGATGGAGTGCCCCCTGAGGGATCGAGGTCACGGGCATTCAATGTTGGTTTACGTCCTTGCCGTTTACATGCAGTGATTTCTCCAGATTCTCTGAACCTTTTGATGATATTATGGACCGTACATGATGAAATCCCTAAATTCCTTGCAATTGTACGTTGAGGAACATTGTCCTTAAACTGTTCGCCTATTCTCTCATGCACTTGTTTACAAAGAGGTAAACCTCGCCCCATCTTTGCTTGTGAATGACTGAGCAATTCAGGGAAGCTCCTTTTATACCCACCCACCTGTTCCCAACTAGCCTGTTCACCTGTGGGATTTTCCAAACAGGTGTTTGATGAGAATTCCTCAACTTTCTCAGTCTTTTTTTCCACCTGTCCCAGCTTTTTTTGAACGTGTTGCAGCCATAAAATTCTAGGTTGATTATTTGCTATAAAGAATAAAGTTTGTCAGTTTGAACATTAAATATCTTGTCTTTGTAGTGTATTCAATTAAATATAGGTTGAACATGATTTGCCAATCATTGTATTCTGTTTTTATTTATTTTTAACACAACGTCCCAACTTCATTGGAATTGGGGTTGTAAAAGTGACCAGCAGAGGGACCTTTTTGGACATGCTCAAAGATTGTACACTGGCTGCGTTTCGTATTTCGCTCTTCAGAATGAAACTCGGCAGGCATGCACGCAGCAGCTTTGTGAGAGCGTGCGTTCAGGGACACTGCATAAATGGGAGTTGTTTTGATTGTAAAAAAAATTATTACTAGGAGAATTATTATTTGTATCAGAATGCTTTATTTAAAACACTACAATCACAGTGATATGGAATTTTTGTTTTGTGATATAAGAATAGATAAATTATTTTGTTAATGTAGTCAGCCAGAGCTGCGAGGAATGCAAAGTTATCAATGTCCTTTCACCATCGTTCCATTCATACTGTGTTGCGTGTTTTTTGTTTGCACATTAAGGACAAAAGTCCTATTTTTATTTAAATTTTTATTTAAAAAAAAAAACACACCAAGAAACAAGTTTCCTCATGTTTTTGAGATTGTAGGGTGCAAGCTGCAGCTGGCTACTAGTGTGGACTGAAAGGGTGGCAACAATGGGGAAATCAAATGCCAGTATTTTGAGGGTAATAGCCCGTCAGCAACATACAGTGCTGTGAAAAAGTATTGGCCCCCTTCTCAAATTCTTATAGTTTTGCATAGTTTCCCCACTTTAAGATCATCAAGCAAATGTAAATACAGTGGGGCAAAAAAAAGTATTTAGTCAATTGTGCAAGTTCTCCCACTTAAAAAGATGAAAGAGGCCTGTAATTTTCATCATAGGTATACCTCACCTATGAGAGACAAAGTGAGGGGAAAAAAATCTAGAAAATCACATTTTCTGATTTTGAAAGAATTTCTGAGCAAATTATGGCGGAAAATAAATTGGTCAATAACAAAAGTTTATCTCAATACTTTATATACCCTTTGTTGGCAATTACAGAGGTCAAATGTTTTCTGTAAGTCTTCAGAACGTTTTCACACACTGTTGCTGGTATTTTGGCCAATTCCTCCATGCAGATCTCCTCTAGAGCAGTGATGTTTTGGGGTTGTCGCTGGGAAGCAGACTTTCAACTCCCTCCAAAGATTTTCTATGGGTTGAGATCTGGAGACTGGCTAGGCCACTCCAGGACCTTGAAATGCTTCTTACGAAGCCACTCCTCTGTTTCCCGGGTGGTGTGTTTAGGATCATTGTCATGCTGAAATATCCAGCCACGTTTCATCTTCAATGCCCTTGCTTTTCTGATGGAAGGTGGTTTTCACTCAAAATCTCACGATACATGGCCCCATTCATTCTTTCCTTTACACCGATCAGTTGTCCTGTTCCCTTTGCAGAAAAACAGCCCCAAAGCGTGATATTTCAACCTCCATGCTTCACAGTAGGTATGGTGTTCTTTGGATGAGTTTTTACCAAAAAGTTCTATTTTGTTTTCATCTGACAATATGACATTCTCCCAATCCTCTTCTGGATCATCCAAATGCTCTCTGGCAAACTTCAGACGGGCCTGGACATGTTGATTTCTTCACACCAAGCTGCTTAGCTATTGCAGATTGTCTTGCCAGCCTGGTGCAGGTCTACAATTTTGTTTCTGGTGTCTTTTGACAACTCTTTGGTCTTGGCCAGAGTGGAATTTGGAGTGTGACTGTTTGAGGTTGTGGGCAGGTGTCTTTTATGCTGATGAGTTCAAACATGTGCCATTAATACAGGTTAGTGGAGGACAGAGGAGCCTCTTAAAGAAGTTACACATCTGTGAGAGCCAGAAATCTTGCTTGTTTGTATGTGACCAAATACTTACTTTCCACCATAATTTGCTAATAAATTCTTTAAAAATCAGACAATGTAATTTTCTGGAATTTTTTCCCCCCTCATTTTGTCTCATAGGTGAGGTATACCTATGATGAAAATGACAGGCCTCTCGCATCTTTTTATGGCACTGTAACCCAAGTGCATAATAAATTCTTTAAACATCAGACAATGTAATTCTATGGAATTTTTTCCCCCCTTATTTTGTCTCATAGGTGAGGTATACCTATGATTAAAATGACAGGCCTCTCGCATCTTTTTAAGCGTTAGAACTTGCACAATTAGTGGCTGACTAAATAAATTTTTGCCACACTGCAAAATATAACCCACATGAACTTGAAATGCTGTGTTTAAATGGTGATTTATTAAGGAAACAAAAAAGTTACCTGGCCCTGTGTGAGAAAGTAATGACCCCTCAACCTAATAAATGCTAGGGCCATCCTCAGCAGCAACAATTGAAATCAAGCATTTTCTATAACTGTCAATGGGTCTTTCATATCTCTTTGGAGTTATTTTGGCCTACTCTTCCTTGCAGAATTGTGTTAATTAAGCGAAAATGAAGGGTTTTCAAGCAAGAACAACCTTTTTAAGGTCACACCACTTCATTTAAATCAGATTCAAGTCTGGACTTTGACTAGGCCACTCCAAAACCTTCATTTAGTTTTTTTTAAACCATTCAAAGGTTGGCTTGCTGGTGTGTTTTAGATTATCATGCTGCAGAACCCAAGTCAGCCTGAGGTCACAAACTGATGGCTGAAGATTCTCTGTCAGGCTTTTCTGTTAAAAAGCAGAATTCATGATTCCATGAATCACAGCCAGTGTCCAGGTCCTGAAGGAGCAAAAGAAGCCGAAGACTATCACACTACCACCACCATGTTTGATTGTTGGAATGATGTTCTTTTTCTGAAATGCTGTGCTACATTTACGCCCGTTGCAATGAGACACACACCTTCCAAAAAGCTCAACTTTCATCTCGTTAGTCCATATATTATTCTCCAAAAAGTCTTGGGAATCATTCAGATGTTCTTTGCAAAAGTAAGATGAGCCTTTTTTCTTTTTGGTCAGCAATGGTTTTCACCTTGGAACTCTGCCATGGATGCCATTTTTGCCCAGTCTCTTCCTTATTGTTGTCATGAACGCTGACCTTAACGAGGCAAGGGAGGCCTGCAGTTCTTTAGAAGTTTTCCTGAGTTCCTTTGTGGTTTCTGGATGAGTCATTGCTGTTCTCTTGGGGTAATCTTTGTAGGCCGACCACTCCTGGGAAGGTTCACCACTGTTCCATGTTTTCTCCATGTGAGGATCATGGCTCTTCCTATGGTTCGCTGGAATCCTAAAGCTTTAGAAATGGCTTGTCTCACCCTTTCCAGACTGATAAATGTCACTTACTTTATTTTTCGACTGTTCTGGAATTTTTTTGGGATCGTGTCATTTTGTTGCAGCTTTTTTTTTTTTTTTTTTTTTTTTTTTTCTTTGTCAGACTTGACTTTCTCGGGACAGATTCTGTTTAAGTGATTTCTTGATTGAACAGGTCTGGAGGTCATCAGGGTTGGGTGTGATCAGTGAATATTAACCAAAAATTGTGATTAGCCACAATTAATTCATGATTTTATAAGGCAGGTAATTACTTTTTTTTTTACACAGAGCCAGGCAACTGAAGTTTTTTACCTTAATAAATGAAATCATTTAAAAATAGCATTTTAAGTTCACTTCAGTTATATTTGTCTATTTACATTTGTTTAGCCATCTTAAACATAAAAGTGGAGAAACTATGCTAAAATATAAGAATTTGAGAAAGGGGCCAGTACTTTTACATGGCACTGTAACCCAAGTGCACTAAAAATGCTGTTTTTAAATGGTGCCACCACCTCTGATTAACCCCAAATAAAGTTGAAATGTTATAGTAGGCTTTACGGCAGATGCTGTGGTCCTCCGGGAGCGGCCACATAATTTAAAACAGTTCCCAGGTATTTTACTAAAAGGTCTCTGATATCCCTCAATCAAAATACACAAACTCCATTTTATATTTATAAAGAATTACAACAGCAATTTTTATCTCACAAAGTGAAAGGTCTGCCAATCAACACCCGTCTCATTGGGTAGTGGAGGCCATTCTAGCGGCTTATGAGAGCCATGGGCTGCTGCCCTCTGATGGTTTGCAGTATCATTTCACTGGAGGAATCAGGTATGGTTGCCTCACAGGCCCTTTTTAAGTGGGTTTTACTGGGAGACATCTGCGTAGCTGTTAGGTGGTCCTCTCAAATGTTTGAGATTCTACTGTTTGGAAGGGACTTCCTTCATTTGCACATTCGGTCCTCAGTGTGGGACTGTGTTAACAGAGATGCATTTGTTGAGCATTCAGAGCATGGAATTCAGGTGTAGCGCATAATGTTTGTCCCATAGTGAGAGACAGAAGGTTGTTTAAAAAAAATAATAGTAATAATCCCAGTTCTCTGAAAATCAAGTGCAGTCTCACATCCTTTGCATGGTATGAGCACATGGAAGAAATTCCCCTTGGGAATGCTGTTGAGGTGCCACGCAGCTGCCTTTAAGCCTCTTTTATGTTGTGGGTCAAATTGATCCATTTTAAAGCTAAAACAATTGTTAAAAGTACCTTTTCAATACAAAACTTACTGTATGCTTAGCTAAGTGTTATCAAGGAATTTCAATGATTGGTTACGCCAGAGGTTGCTTCACTACCTAATTTTACAATTTGGTCCTGATGTCAGCCACCCTTAGATCAATATGATGCTCTACAATTGATAATTTAGAAAATAAATATGGGGTACGCACATACATTGCCCTATCAGTGTCCTCTTTTCTAATGTAATGTTTTGTGTCTGCAGCTTAGGTTAGAAGCTCTCCATCAAATTGTGGTGCTGATTGCTGGTATGGAGGAGAAGGGCTGTCTGCCAGGAAACACAGATCGCACTTGCAGTGCCTTCCAGTCCTCGTCCCTTCTCACCTCTGTCAGGTTGCAGTTCCTGGCTGGTTGTTTTGGGCTTGGGACTATTGGCAATGGAGGACTGAAGCGAGAGAGTGCGCAGCTGCATCATTATCAGGTATGAGACTTTGCAATCTAACTGTGATTGGAGAAAGGTGGTTTGGTTTTGGTGAGCTAGGTTATATAACATGAAAATGTACAATATTCAGCTGGATTTTGAATTGATAGCTGAAACCTTATTAAAACATTGCATTTTTTACAGGATGGTGTAAAAACGGCTAAAAGAAGCCTCCAGTTGGAAATCCAGGCAGCAGTTCATAAGATTTACCAGCAACTATCAGTAACACTGGAACGAGCGTTGCATGCAAACAAACACCACATAGGTAAGATCTAAAAAATGTTAATCAATGTATACTTACGTATGTGTGCTATCTATGCCTTTATTCAGTGGTCTTGGCTTAATCCAACCACCAGGCTGCGGACCCGTACTGGCCTGTGGGCCTTTTGGTACCGGGTTGCACAGAGACTGAGACAGTCTGAATCTGATAGTTTTGTTTTTAAAGTCAGGTACATCTACCTGTGCCTCTGTGCACGTCAACCTGCTCGTCTCCATCACGTGGTAAGAAATATAGGATAAAAAAAAAGTTAGCCCAAAAGCTCGCAAAAATGAATAAAAAACAAACATCTTTGGAGAGCTTCTTTGGAAAATAAAAAAGGCCAAATGATGACACAAAACAAGAGCCAACAACTTCCAAGAAAAAGAGAAACGATGCATTTAAGAGACAATATTATTGGAGAAAGAACTAATGCGTAATGCGTATATTGGAGAAACAACTACAGTACAGTAAGGCTTAACTTTGGCCCAGTTCCATGAGGTCATGAGCAACCACTGTGGTATGACTGGTACGAAACATGTTCAACTCAAGGGTGAGAGCCGCCTATCCCTTGGGTAATGGCTATCCTTGTACATGAGATAAGATGTCTAAGATGACATTTGTAAAGATATATAAACTCTGCTTTGAGTAAATTAATTGAGTCCCCACTCTCACAGCCACCGTATCATTATTTTCCACAACAGTATCAGCAGATGAACTTAAAATAAGGGTTTATCACTGCAAGAGGTTACCAGCAGGGCTGAATGATTATGGCCAAAATAATAATCCGGATTATTTTGTATCAATATTGTAGTCACGATTATTTCTTATGTTAGAGAAAACTCTTTATTATTCCTAATCTTTATTTTAACAAACTATATGTAACAGTTTTCAGCGCAAAATGAATCTTTTAATAAGATGATCGATGATGATAAATAAATGTACCCAAAAAATTATACTTTACCAATGGCTTTGAATTTGAACTGAATGGAACCAAATACAGTTAATGCATAAAACGCAATATCATTAGGCTGTAAGCACAAACTTTTCATTTGAAAATCCCAGTCAACATAAAGCAAAGCAAATTTATTTATATAGCGCATTTGATACGCAAGGTAACTGTGCTTTACATGATTAAAAACATTTAAAACCAAAGAAAAAAAATAGCTTATAAACATTTAAAACAAAGAGGAAAAAAAATAAAAGTACAATTAAAACAGCATACAGTGCAAGAAATATCATTTAGAAGTAGAAATGCTATGAAAAGCATGAGGAAAAAAGAAGTTTTTAACCTGGATTTAAAAACATTCACACTTCGGGTTGACGTCACTTCTGTTGGCAACGTATTCCATTTGTGTGCAGCATAATAGCTAAATGCTGCTTCACCATATTTGCTTTGGACTCTGTGCTCCACGATTTGACCTGAGTCTGTCAATCTCAGAGCCCTACTGGGTTTATATTTCATGAGCATTTCTTTCATGTATTCAGTACCTAAACCGTTTAGTGATTTATAAACCAGTAGCAGAACTTTAAAATCCTTTCTAAAGCTGACTGGAAGCCAGTGTAAAGACTTTAGAATTGGAGTAATATGCGCTGACCTCTTTGTTCTGGTCAGAACCCGAGCTGCAGCATTCTGAATGAGCTGCAGCTGTTTAATGCTCTTTTGTGGAGTCCAGTCAGAAGACCATTACAATAGTCAAGTCTACTGAGATAAAAGCATGGATGAGCTTCTCCTGGTTTGCTTGAGACATGCAAGCCTTCACTCTGGATATGTTCTTCAGATGGGAGAAGGCAGTTTTAGTAATTGATTTGATATGACTGGTCCGAATCTATCAGAACACCAAGGTTTCGGACTTGGTCTTTGGTTTTTAAAGAGAGTGACTCCAGGTATTTACTAACTCTTTTCTTTATTGACAAAAACAATTATCTCAGTTTTGTTGTGGTTTAATTGAAGAAAATTTTTGCTCATCCAGTTATCTGTTTTAGACAGTGACACAACACCTCAATTGAACTGTAGTCATCTGGATACACTGCAAGATATAACTGTGTGTCATCTGCATAGTAATGATAGTCAAAATTAAAGTTCTGAAGAATTTGACCCACGGGTAGCATATATAGGCTGAACCGGAGGGGTCCAAGAACTGACCCTTGAGGGACCCCATAGCTCATTGCCATTCGATGAGATAGGACCTGAACCATTTAAGGACTGTTCCATTTCGTCCTACCCACGTTTCCAACCTGTTGAGCAGTATATTATGATCTACCATATCAAAAGCCGCACTGAGGTCCAACAAGACTAGAATTGACACCTTTCCCGAGTCAGTATTCAACCTTATATCATTTAGCACTTTGATAAGAGCTGATTCTGTACTTTGATGAGTTTGAAAACCTGATTGAAATTAGTCAAAAAGTAAATTTCAAGAAATTGCTGAGTTGATTAAAAATAACTTTCTCAACAATCTTGGCTATGAAAGAGACTTGAGATGGGTCTATAGCTTGCTAACATGGAAGCGTCCAGCGCTCTATTTTTTTTTAGCAAAGGCTTAATGGCAGCTAGTTTAAGAGCTTTAGGAAACTCGCCTGACTGAAATGACCAATTGATTATTTGCTGCAAATCAGCTAGCACAGACTTCGCAATAGCTTTGAAAAAGTCAGATGTTATTGAGTCAAGACAGCTCGTTGATGGTTTCAGCTGCTGAACCGTTTTCTCTAGTCTTTTGGTCAACTATCAAATTCTGACATGGCAATAGTTTTTCCTGGGTGGCTTCAGATGTATTATCATTTTACTGATTTGTGCTGATATTTAACCTGAGGGATTGTATTTTTTCACTAAAATTGGCAAATTCATTGCATTTATCAGCTGTTAGGAATATAGTGAATTATGAAGGCTGGGATCGTCTCCGTTGTTCTGCTTGACCATTGGTCAGTCTTTCACGGTCACAAACTATAAAGAACTCGACAGTTGTAATTTCTCTCTCTATTTACTACCGACATTGTTTTTTTTTGTAATTGGGGTAAGGCTAGCCGAAAAGTTGAAGGCAAGGCAGCCGCTACAATGATTGTTACTAGTGTCTTTCTGTGACACGCCGCCTCTCCCCCAACATGCTGAGAGGGCCAACTTCAAAATAAAAGCTTCATATGTTGATACATTGGACATCAATGCCATTTTAGGCTTTTATTTTGAAGCTCGCCCCAAAGCGTGGTGGCACTTGGTTGCACCCTGGTGGCTGGCTGACTAGGTTGCAGGCACTGCTGCAAATGAAGCACTTCATACACAACAGTGCCTGCATTTTAAATCTAAAAAGCCAAAATCGTAATCACAATTAAAGTTTTATTAAACTCCCAGTAATTACAACAACTCTCTTCAGCGTAATGGTGAGTTGTATTTTTAATTCTGTTTTTATTTATGCTCATGCCGGTCTGTCAAAATATTGCTTTACTGGAAACATGTATGTGGTGGAAAAAAGTTTGGGGAACGCTATGAATTTACATGTACTGTTACATCTCAATAAATCAGAATAGTGTGAAAAGCTTAATTTAGTTAGTTCAATTTAAAAAGTGAAATAGAGATGTACTACACACACTCAGAGCGAAATTTCTTTTTTCATATACATGTATAGTTTTGAATGTTTATAGCTTACAGCAAAAGAAAACCCCAAATTCACCATGTCTAGAAAGTAGAATAATACATAACAAACAATCAAGAAACAATGAAAAAGATTTTAAATCTAGAAGTTATGCAGAAAGAAAAGTGTTTAATGAATCTATATAATGCCGGGCCAGTTCTAGGAATACGGTCCTCTCCAAAAGTATTGCAACGGCAAGGTCAATTCCTTTGTTTTTGTTGTACAGTACGTTTTTTTGTAAAGGTGCTTTTCGAAGAGAACAAAAGTACATATAGGCAAGGGCACATAACATGATCAATAAGTACACTCTACAAAGCAAATCTTTCTATAGTGACAATAAAAGGTGCATTCTATTATATCAAAACGATGTTAAGTCGGCAACATTCAAGCAGCAAACAGAGCTCTAACTTGACGATTGCCAAATGGCAGCATAGCATTCACTATGAACGTCACATTCGCAAATCACATGCAGTGGGTAAGGAAAGTATTCAGACCCCCTTACATTTTTCACTCTGTTATATTGTAGCCATTTGCTAAAATCATAGAATTTTTTTTTTCCTCATTAATATACACACAGCACCCCATATTGACAGAAAAAAACATAATTGTTGAAAATTTTGCAGATTTCTTAAAGAAAAACTGAAATATCACACAGCCATAAGTATTCAGACCCTTTGCTGTGACACTCGTATATTTAACTCAGGTGCTGTCCATTCCTTCTAATCATCCTTGAGCTGGTTCTACACCTTCATTGGAGTCCAGCTGTTTGATTATGCTGATTGTACTTGATTAGGAAAGCCACACACCTGTCTATATTAGACCTTACAGCTCACACTGCATGTCAGAGCAAATGAGAATCATGAGGTCAAAGGAACTGCCTGAAGAGCTCAGAGACAGAATTGTGGCAAGGCACATATCTGGCCAAGGTTACAAAAAGCATTCTGCCGCGCTTAAGTTTCCTAAGAGCACAGTGGCCTCCATAATTCTTAAATGGAAGACGTTTGGGACGACCAGAACCCTTCCTAGAGCTGGCCGTGCGGCCAAACTGAGTTATCTTGGGAGAAGAACCTTGGTGAGAGAGGTAAAGAAGAACCCGAAGATCACTATGGCTGAGCTCCAGAGATGCCGTCGGTAGATGGGAGAAAGCTCTAGAAAATCAACCATCACTGCAGCCCTCCACCAGTCGGGGTTTTATGATAGAGTGGCCCAACGGAAGCCTCTTCAGTGCAAGACACATGAAAGCCTGCATGAAGTTTGATAAAAACACCTGAAGAACTCCAAGGTGTTGAGAAATAAGATTCTCTGGTCTGATGAGACCATGGTAGAACTTGTTGGCCTTAATTCTAAGCGTTATGTGTGGAGAAAACCAGGCAATGCGCATTACCTGTCCAATACAGTCCCAACAGTGAAGCATGGTGCCAGCATCCTGCTGTGGGGGTGTTTTTCAGCTGCACGGACAGGATGACTGGTTGCAATCAAAGGAAAGATGAATGCGGCCAAGTACAGGGGATATCCTGGACAAAAACCTGGGCCAAAGGTTAACCTTCCAACAAGACAATGACCCTATGAACACAGGTAAAATAACAAAGGAGTGGCTTCAGAACAACTCCGTGACTGTTCTTGAATAGCCCTGACTTCTCTGGAGAGACCTGAAAATGGCTGTCCACCAACGTTCACCATCCAACCTAACAGAACTGCGGAAGGATCTGCAAGGAGGAATGTCTGAGGATCCCCAAATCCAGGTGTGAAAAACGTGTTTTCCCATTCCCAAAAAGACTCATAGCTGTATTAGCTCAAAAGGATGCTTCTACTAAAACTGAGCAAAGGGTCAGTACTATTCACTATAATACTTATAGTTGTGTGATATTTCAGTTTTTCTTTTTTAATAATTCTGCAAAAATGTCAACAATTCCGTTTTCAATATGGGGTGCTGTGTGTACATTAATGAGGAGAAAAATGATTTTAGCAAATGGCTGCAATAGAACAGTGAAAAATTCGAAAATTTGGTCTGAATGCTTTCCATACCCACTGTAAATTAGCCTCCTCAAACAATAACGTTATACAAATGTATACAATATTTGAGGCAGTTAAATTATAAAGATTAATATATTTCCTTAAACAATAAATTACTTTGTGGCCAAATCTACAGTCTTACTGCAGACAGTAGATCAGACAGCTGACACACAGCATGAAGCGGAGGAGACTTAAGGAAGCATGTGCGATTGTGTGGATTTGATTTGAGGAGGCACAGCGTATAGCCAGCCTCGATATAATGTATGAGTTCTGAAATAATTGGAGTTTTCTACCGTATTCTGATTTACTGAGGTACCTGTACATCAGGATCCTACTGAAATTAATAAAGTTTTTGCCAGCACCCAGCCTTAACGTGTTCCTCATTTGATTTTCTTCAACTCAGAAGCCCAGCAGCGTCTTCTGCTGGTCACTGTATTTGCACTGAGTGTGCGCTACCAGCCAGTAGATGTCTCTCTGGCTATTTCTAGCGGGCTGCTCAATGTGCTGTCCCAGCTATGTGGCACAGACACCATGCTGGGAAAGCCCCTCCAGCTGCTACACAAACCAGGAGTATCCCAGCTCAGCACTGCCCTCAAGGTGGCCTCTACACGGTTGCTGCAGATACTGGCCATCAGCACTGGGTATTTTTTGGTGAAAAGAAAGAACACTAAAGTTGGCATGAAAAAAAATAATTTTCAATAACAATGGCTTGCCATGATTTTACAGGACATATGCAGACAAATTGAGTCCAAAGGTTGTCCAGTCATTGTTGGACCTCCTCTGCAGCCAGTTGAAGAACCTTCTATCTCAGGCAGGAGTTAGTGTCCTGTCTTTTGGAAAAGACAATGAAGAAACCAAACAAGCTGACTCTCCTGACTCTGAGAAGAAAGACTTAAGAGGTGACTAAATATTTAGATCTCATTACCCTTTTCAGAAGAATTTGTTTCAAAATCCTACCATAATATTAGTTTGGAAGGTGTGTATGATTAAGAAATATTTTATTGATGGTAATCATATTGTTTTTCAGCGTTACTACACAAGCAACATATTGCTGAACTACACTTGGGAGACTTTCTAGTATTCCTAAGGAGAGTAGTGTCATCCAAAGCCATCCAGTCCAAGATGGCCTCCCCAAAATGGACTGAAGTGCTTCTTAATATTGCTGCACAGAAATGCTGCTCTGGTAAGACCATCCTTTTTATATTCAATTGGTTTGGGATGGCCTATGACACTAAAAAACATAATGGACTATCAAATCTAGGGGTCCCTCTAGTGGGGAACCTAAGAACCCGGCTTCTTGCACTTCATGTCTTGGAGGCTGTCCTACCTGCATGTGAGGCCTCTATGGAGGATGACCAAATGACCCAGGTATGCCTTTTAGTTAACTCTATACAAGCCAATGGGTATTTTGAAATTATAGTAGGATACAAACAATTATTTAACCTCCAAACAAGTATTGTTAGTGTATACAAAGCTAGTAGGGGTGGAACAGTTCACAAAATCCACAGTTTGGTTCTTATCTTTGTTTTGTGGTAAAGGTTTACAGTTTGGTACAGTATACAGTGGTTTGAAAAAGTGTTTGCCCCTTTCCTGATTTATTTTTTGCATGTTTGCCTTTATCAAACTAATTTAAATATTAGTCAAAAACAACACTTATAAACACAAAATGCAGTTTTTAAATAAAGTTTTTGTTTGTTTTTTTGTTTTTTACTAAGGGAGAAACAACGTCCAAATCTACATGGCCCTATGTGGAAAAAGTGATTATCCCTTAAACCTAATAACTAGTTGGGCCACCCTTAGCAGCAACAACTGCAATCAAGCGGTGCGATAACTTGCAATTAGTCTCTTAGAGCGCTGTTGAGGAATTTTGACCCACTCATCAAAAACTGCATTTTATGTTTACTTGTGTTGTCTTTAATATTTAAATTTGTTTGTTGATGGGAAACATTTAATTGTGACAAACATGCAAAAAGATAAGAAATCAGGAAGGGGGCAAACACTTTTCCACACCACTGTGTATATTTTGTATTATTATTTTTATAAATAAGAAATATATCTTTGTTCGTCTATCAATGCCAACGGCATTTAGTGACAGGCAGAACAATTAAATGCTCTTCCATTGGTTGGCAAAAAATATAATAAAGCTGTCTGTCCACCTGTTGCTATTTATACAATAGAATAAGTTGGCTCCCTGCAAATACGTCAGCTTTCTGTTCAACTAAACAAGCCCAGATCTCAGACCGAGTAAAATACATTTGTAAATAAATTAAACAAGATTTCAGTAAGTATGCATTTGGATATTTGTTTGGTGGTTAACCGTGAGATTTTTCAAATGTAACATACTGTAGGTGCCTTGGTTCAACGAAGGTTCACTGTTGACAATTATACGTGAATGAGCTCGGCTTATGCTTAAAATTCCCTCTATAAACTTCATCTTTGTTACTAGCAGCACTGATATATGCTTCCACTCAGGCCCATAAATATTAGGACATGAACACAATTGTCATCTTTTTGGCCCCAACACCACCACAGTGGATTTGAAATGAAATGAACAAGATGTGCTTGCTGCAGACTTTCTGCTTTAATTTGAGGGTATTTACATCCAAATCAGGTAAATGGTGTAGGATTACAGCAGTTCGTGTTTCTGTGTCCCACTTTTTAGACTAGCTCGCTACACCATCTTAGCATTGTGTATGCTCGGGTGAAGCAAAGTTTCAAGCAAAGTTGTTAATCAAAACGCCTCTGTCAGTCACAAACATTATACCCATATCACTTCCGTGGTACTTCTTGGAGAAACTCGTTCCTTGACGAACGTCCCGCCACAGGGTCTCACGTAGCATCCGACTCAGAGCCACCTCCGTCGGCGGGGGAAGGAGGGTGGTCGGTGCAGGCAGCAGGCTTCCTGGGAGGACGGGACGTCTTGCGACCAAGCTGAGGAACAAGAGAATAAAATTCAATCCTATCTTGTGTTGGAGAGAAAGACACGGAAGTACTATAGTAATCTTACTGCTTCTTCACATAGATATCATATATACCTCCATGTTTCTCCCGGTATCTGTTCTCTTCAACGTAAGATCTCTGGTGATGCACCCCGACACAGATGACGTGTCAGCGCTGCCATCTTGGCTAACTTGCTACTGTGCTCTTGAGTGTACACACTCGACTCCTTGGTAAATGAGGGGTGGGAAAAAAAAAGTTGTGCATGTTATCGGAACAGTCGAACTGAACCCTTTTGACAGTTTTCAAAAACCGTTCTATCCCTAAAAGCTAGATACACCAATCTTGTCAACCATTCTTAATAACCACGTCATCAGCCAGCCAGACACTATTTCATGGCATTATTATCTCTGGCTTGAACACTGACTTTATTTGTCTCGTTCCCACAAACACCACCCTCTTTTATTCCCACAAAATCCACCCTCATAAATTTATACTTCTATTTAATTCTTTACACTGTTAATTATTGAATCTGAATGTTGCTCTCAGTGTTAATTTTAGAGCCTCCCTCTTGATTGACTGGAAAATGCTGTATATTGTGTGCTGCAATTTTTAAAACACAAACTTTTTTTTTAGTTTTTTAAAATTGATTTAAAAGGGACAGTGTACATTAATCATTTGCATGTAAATATGAAAGATTATAGCCCTCGGCTAATTTCCATCTGTGGTCCCTGACATGTCAATGTAACATCCATCCATCCATTTTCTGAGCCGCTTCTCCTCACTAGGGTCGCGGGCGTGCTGGAGCCTATGTTAATGTAACATTTTCAGTATAAATACTGCAATACAATCAAAATAAATTGACTTTTTGTTTTTCTCTTCCAGGTCGTTGAGCGGCTATTCTCTCTGTTGTCTGACTGTATGTGGGAAGCTCCCATTGCTCAAGCCAGGCACTCCTTTGAGATTAAGGAAAAATTACATGAACTGAAATTGCAGGTTCGAAACAAAGTACGGTTAGCTCCATAAAGTGGTTTAGTATATAGTTCTTTGTGGCACTGACATACCTTTAATTAATAGGGAGAGGCTGAAGAAGAGGAGGAGAACCTTCCCATCCAAGAAGTGTCCTTTGACCCAGAAAAGGCCCAGTGTTGTGTGGTGGAAAATGGACAAGGGCTGACACATGGTAGTGGGGGTAAAGGCTATGGCCTGGCCTCCACTGGAATCTCTTCTGGGTGCTACCAGTGGAAGGTGCATTGCTATTATTTTCCCTTGTGCCTATTAATATACAGTGCTTAGTACATTTATTACACCTCCTATTATAAAATGTATACCACACCTGCAATCTGTTTCTATAATTGTTACTTCACCGGTCTGTTTAACTGAAATGGTAGGTTTGATGCTAAAATATAATTATTATAGTTATCCATGAATTTTTAAATGAACTGTTTTACAAAAATGGCGGGAAACAGTTAAGATTTCAAACTATACTTATTATTTGCATTCCTGAATGGAAGAAAAAAAAAACCATGTTGGAGTGGTTAAACTTTGCAGAGGAGTTGTGAGTCGGCTAAAATCTGGGTATATAAATTAGAGTGGTGTGAGAAATTGTTTGCCCCCTTTCTGATTTCTTAAGTTTTTTTGCATGTTTGTCACACTTAAATGTTTCCCATCATCAAACAAATTTAAATATTAGTCAAAGACAACACAAGTAAACATAAAATGCAGTTTCTTCTTACTAAGGGAGAAACAAAATCCAAATTTACATGGCCCTGTGTGGAAAAAGTGATTGCTCAACCTGTTAAAACGTAATTGTGGTTTATCATACCCGAGTTTAATTTCTCCAGCCACACCCAGGTCTGATACTGCCACACTTATCAATCTGGCAAAGTCAAGTAGACCAAAAGATCCTAAAAAGCTCGACATCATGCCGAGATCTAAAGAAATTTGAGCTCTATCAGTGTGGAAAAGGTTATAAAGCCATTTCTAAAGCTTTGTGACTCCAGTAAACCACAGTGAGAGCCATTATCCACAAATGACGAAACCATATAACTGTGGTGAACCTTCCCAGGAGTGGGCGCCCGACCAAAATTACCCCAAGAGCGCAGCAACGACTCACCCAAGAGGTCACAAAAGACCCCACATCATCATCCAAAGAACTGCAGGCCTTTACTTGCCTCGGTTAAGTTCAGTGTTCATGACTCCACCATAAGAAAGAGACTGGGCCTGCATGGCAGCATTCCAAGAAGAAAACCATTGCTGAGCAAAAAGAACATTAAGGCTTGTCTCATTGCTGCCAGAAGACATTGATGATCCCAAAGACTTTGGGGAAAATACTCTGTGGTCTCGCGAGACAAAAGTTGAACTTTTTGGAAGGTGTGTCCAAATGAGAAAACACAGTTGTGCTCATGTTTGATTACCCAGGCAGAATTTGCAAGATGTGTACAGTTTTTTAAAGAAAACATGAAGGGCCTGGCGAAACACTTAATTTTTTTTTAATGGAATTCAAATTAAACTGTCAAGCAGTTCAGAAAAGCATTATCATTAAACAAAACATAACAAAGACATTAGTGATGGTTGTTGTTCATCATTCATATTTATAAAAATTTGTTTTTTAAATAAATAAACAATTCTGCCAGGGTATACAGTAAACCTATGAGCACAAGTGTACAAATATGCAGTCATATGTACCCCTGTCATATTGGAATGTAAGTGTAGGCTACACCTTTTTCATAACCTCTAGGTGGCGGTGGCATATTGGAATGAAAGTGTACACCTTTTTCTTAACCTCTAGATGGCGGTATACATTTATAAAAGGTGAAATATTTTTTTCATTTTCCCCGATACCTGTGTATAATGTGCACAATTGACTTTTGACAATTTTTGGTGGAAAGAAATGAGCATTATACATGAGAAATTACGGTACAACAATTCTGCAAAGATGAATGGGCCAAAATTCCTCCACAGTCCTGTAAGAGACTCTTCGCAAGTTATAGCAATCGCTTGATTGCCGTTGTTGCTGTAAAGGGTGGTCCAACGAGTTACTAGTTTTAGGTTACAATCACTTTTTCACACAGGGCCATGTAGGTTTGGATTTATTTCTCCCTTAATAATAAAAATCTTCATTTAAAATCTTCATTTAAAACCTGCATTTTGTTGTCTTTAATATTTAAATTATTTTGATGATGGAAACATTTAAGTGTGATAAATATGCAAAAAATAAGAAATCAGAAACACTTTTTCACACCACTGTATGTGCACCAGACCCAGTGATTTGCAAATTAGTTTCCGGCTAGCCTCCTCCTGCTCTATTCAAAATGAATGGACAGAAAAACTTGAGTCCTTTAACTGCCAGAAAAAGGATTGAACATAGTTTGAGGGATACTTTTACATTCCATGAAATGGTGGGTGGCTTAAATGAGCATTGCTGTGTCACACTTTGCACTGGATCGAATCATCTATCCATCCATCCATTTTCCATACCGCTTATCCTCACTCGGGTTGCGGGCGTGCTGGCGCCAATCTCAGCTATCTCTGTGGGAGAAGCAGGTTACACCCTGTACTGGTCGCCTGCCAAGTGCAGGGCACAGTTAAGACATTCACAAGACAAGTCATTCACACTCACATTCACACCTATGGGTAATTTAGATTCTTCAATTAACCTACTAAGCATGTTTTTTGAATGTGGGAGGAAACCGGAATATCCAGAGAAAACCCATGCAGGCAGGGAGAGCATTCATACTGCACACAGGCGAGGTCAGATTTGAACCCGGGTCCTCAGAACTATAAGGCAGCTGTGCTTACCAGTCGCCCACTTTGTCACCTGGATCGAATCACGAGTAGCTAAATTAGAATCCATCGTTTTCCTGAAAACTGTCGAGCTCAGTAGATACACAGAATACAAAGGAGGGGTTTTTGTTCTTACTCGGCACAAGAAGGTATGTATCAGACATTTAGTTAATAAAGTGATTCGGTGATTCAGCAATGCTCCTTTGAGACACCCATATCACTGTCGAGATCGGAAGTGTTTTCGGGTGCTGGTGCACACAGGTGAATTCAGTTTTAAATTCCTTTGAAGAAAGTCACAGTAATATACAGTCCCCTCCAAAAGTATTGGAACGGCAAGGTCAATTCCTTTAGTTTTTGTTATACAGTGGGTACGGAAAGTATTCAGACCCCCTTAAATTTTTCACTCTTTGTTATATTGTATTATATTATATATTATATTTAAGGTTTTTTTTCCTCATTAATGTACACACAGCACCCCATATTAACAGAAAAAACCGGAATTGAAACTTTTGCAGATTTATTAAAAAAGAAAAACTGAAATATCACACAGCCATAAGTATTCAGACCCTTTGCTCATTATTTAGTAGGAGCACCCTTTTGCGCTAATACAGCCATGAGTATTAGCGTATTTTGGGAATGATGCAACAAGTTTTTCACACCTGGATTTGGGGATCCTCTGCCATTCCTCCTTGCAGATCCTCTCCAGTTCTGTCAGGTTGGATGGGGAAGGTTGGTGGACAGCCATTTTCAGGTCTCTCCAGAGATGCTCAATTGGGTTTAAGTCAGGGCTCTGGCTGGGCCATTCAAGAACAGTCACAGAGTTGTTCTGAAGCCACTCCTTCGTTATTTTAGCTGGGTGTTTATGGTCATTGTCTTGTTGGAAGGTGAACCTTTGGCCCAATCTGAGGTCCTGAGCACTCTGGAGAAGGCTTTTGTCCAGGATATCCCTGTACTTGGCCGCATTCATCTTTCCTTTGATTGCAACCAGTCATCCTGTCCGTGTAGCTGAAAAACACCCCCACAGCATGATGCTGCCACCACCATGCTTCACTGTTGGGACTGTATTGGACAGGTGATGAGCAGTGTCTGGTTTTCTCCACACATGCCACTTAGAATTAAGCCAAACAATTTATATCTTGCTCTCATCAGACCAGAGAATCTTATTTTTCACCATCTCGGAGTCCTTCAGGTGTTTTTTTAGCAAGCTCCATACGGGCTTTCATGTCTTTTGCACTGAGGCTTCCGTTGGGCCACTCTGCCATAAAGCCCCGACTGGTGGAGGGCTGCAGTGATGGTTGACTTTCTAGGACTTTCTCCCATCTCCCGACTGCCATCTCTGGAGCTCAGCCACAGTGATCTTTGGGTTCTTCTTTACCTCTCTCACCAAGGCTCTTCTCACCCGATTGCTCGGTTTGGCCGGACGGCCACCTCTAGGAAGGGTTCTGGTCGACCCAAACGTCTTCCATTTAAGGATTATGGAGGCCACTGTGCTTGTAGGCACCTAAAGTGCAGCAGAATGTTTTTTGTAATGTTGGCCAGATCTGTGCCTTGCCACAATTCTGTCTCTGAGCTCTTCAAGCAGTTTCTTTGACCTCATGATTCTCATTTGCTCTGACATGCACTGTGAGCTGTAAGGTATTATATAGACCGGTGTCTGGCTTTCCTAATCAAGTTCAATCAGTGTAATCAAACACAGCTGGACTCCAATGAATGTGTAGAACCATCTCAAGGATGATCAGAAGAAATGGACAGCACCAGAGTTAAATTTATGTCACAGCAAAGGGTGTGAATACTTATGGCTGCAAAGTTTCAACAATTCATTTTTTTCTATATATTTTTCAATATGGGGTGCCATGTGTACATTAATGAAGAAAAAATGAACGTAAATGATTTAAGCAAATGCAATACAACAAAGAGTGAAAAATTTAAGGGGGTCTGAATACTTTCCGGACCCACTGTATACTGAAAACATTTGGGTTTCATATCAAAAGAAGAACATGAAACAAAAGTTCAGAATTCCAGTTTTTATTTCATGGTATTTACATCTAGATGTGTTAAACAACATCAGGACAGAGCACCTTTTTGTTTGAAGCCACCCACTTTTCAACTGAGCAAAAGTATTGAAGCATATGACTGATGGGTGTTTCTAGTTGCTCAGGTGTTGCCTTTTAGATTGATTGCTTAAACATGAGATAGTGCTTGTTTTTGGCTTTGGGTTTAACTTGTGAAAACTGCATTTGCCATTCATCAAACATGAGGACCAGAGAGCTGGTCAAACCATTTTGAAGCTGAGAGAATAGGGAAAATCGATCAGAGCTATTGCGCAAACAGTATGCATAGCCAATACAACAATTTGGAATGTCCTGAAAAAGAGAAACTACCGGTTTACTGAGCAACAGACATCAAACAGGTCGGCCAAGGGAATCAACTGCAATTGATGACAGAAACATTGAGAGCGCTGTGAAGAAACGCCCAAAGACAACAGTCAGTGACATCACTGCCAACCTCCACAGAGCAGAGGTGAAGGTATCACAATCCACTGTTCGAAGAAGACTTTTAGAGAAGAAATATACAAGCCATACCACAAGATGCAAACCACTCATCAGAAAAAAGAATCCAAAGGCCAGATTGAATTTTGCGAAGAAATACAGAGATGAGCCACAAATGCTTTGGAACAAAGTTTTATGGACTGGTGAGACCAAGATTAACCTCTACCAAAGTGATGGAAAGGCCAAAGTATGGACAATGAAAGGATCTGGTCAAGATCCAAATAACACAAGCTCATCAGTGAAGCATGGTGGAGGTCATGTCATGGCTTGGGCTTGCATGGCTGCGTCTGGAACTGGCTCACTAGTCTTTATTGGTGTAACCCATGATGGTTGCAGCAGAATGTATTCTGAAGTCTACAAAACCGTTTTGTCTGGCAATTTACAGAAAAATGCATCCAAACTAATCGGGAGAAGCTTCATCATACAACAAGACAATGACACAAAACATACTCCCAACACAACAATGGACTTCATCAGGGGGGAAAAGTGAAAGGTCTTAAACTGGACAAGTCAATCACCGGACCTTAACCCAATAGAGCATGCATTTTTACCTCCTGAAGAGGAGACTAAACAGAGAAACCCCCAGAAACAAACAAGAACTGAAAGAAGCTGCAGTAAAGGCCTGGAAAAGCATTTCAAATGAATAATATAACAGTCTGGTGAAGTCAGTGGGTCGCAGGCTTGATGCAGTTATTGCAAGTAAGGGTTATGCCACCAGATATTAAATGTCATTCACTTTCAGTTAATTTAACAATGTCTGTTCCACTACTTTTGCTCACTTGAAAAGTGGGTGCCTTCAAACAAAAGGTGCTCTGTCCTGAGTTGTTTAACACATCTAGATGTAAACACCATGAAATAAAAGCTGAAATTTTGAACTTCTGTCTCATATTCGTCTTTTGATCTGAAACCCAAATGTCTTCCGTATACAACAAAAACAAAGAAATTGATCTTGCCGTTCCAATACTTTTGGAGGAGACTCTCCATTGAAGGTGGATTAAAGGATAGTCAACGCAAAACATGTAGCATACAGTTATTTTATTCATGTTTTTTGTCACCTTGTCTGTTGTTTCCTAATCATTTGAGTCTGAATGCTGTATAAACCGCAACCAAATATTGGTATGGTTTTTGATTTTGCAAGTGAATGTTTTACAATAATCAAGGCAGCATTCATTTTATTATTAAGTGCCTCTTTGGATTGATTGTTGATCATATTTTTCCATAGTTCTACATTGTGAAGGAGAACCGAGGCAATGAGGGCACATGCGTAGGTGCGTCACGATGGCCCGTGCATGACTTCAACCACCGCACCACATCAGATATGTGGTTATATCGAGCATACAGTGGAAACCTCTATCACAATGGGGAACAAACCCTGACACTTAGCAGCTTTACCCAGGGAGACTTCATCACTTGTGTTCTCGACATGGAGGCCAGAACCATTTCGTTTGGAAAGAATGGAGAGGTGAGGGGAGGTGGTAGGTTGCATTGGCTTTAAACACAAATGTTTACAAATGTCATTTAGTTTTGAAGTAATTTCATGCAACATTTCTGCATTAAAATGTTGGCTAGACACGGTTAACATTTGCTCAACATCTCATTATGGCGTGACCAATTCAGAAGCTCCAATGACACCACATCTGTCATGTGTAGAACCAGTCATCTGTAATGTAAGGGGTGGCCCACACCCCGTCTGGGTCTGCTGCTCTGTGTGAAACGCAGGAACGGAGCGGGTGACTGACATAATAATCGTGCGATGCAACAAATGGTGAATGAAATGAAATTCATTGCCAACACTTTTAATTATTGATTTTTATTGGTTTGTTTTTGCAGCCCTAGTGCATTTATATTGATTTTGCAATTTGAATAGCTTTGATAATTAATCAGTAATAAAATATTGCAGAACCTGTGAAAACTATCAATTTGCTCTTGTAGAAAAGTTTTTTTTTGATGCTATTAGGTGTCTGGCTGTTTAATCTCCTTCCTGACCATTACATTTGCCATAAATATGTTCGTTAAATGGCGGACGAGTGGCTAGCACATCTGCCTCACAGATCTGAGGACCCGGGTCCAAATCCGGCCTTGCCTGTGTGGAGTTTGCATGTTCTCCCTGCCTGCGTGGGTTTTCTCCAGGTGTTCCGGTTTCCTCCCACATCCCAAAAACATGCATGTTAGGTTAATTGAAGACTCTAAATTGGCCGTAGGTGTGAATATGAGTGTGAATGGTTGTTTGTTTATATGTGCCCTGTGATTGGCTGGCGACCAGCGCAGAGCGTACCCCGCCCCTCGCCTAGAATCAGCTGGGATGGGCTCCAGCACCCCCGCAACCCCAGTGAGGATAAGCGGTACGTAAAATGAATGAATGAATGTTTGTTAAACTGCAATGTAAACAATGATTATTTATATTTCCTTTCGCAGTTCATGTTAATGAAATTTAAAGGGAGCTTTATTATTCTTACAACTAAATGGTCATGCATATAAATAAGGAATGCATAAAATCTTTTTTTTTTTTTTTTTCCCCCCCTCCCTAACTGCTATGTTGATTCCACAGGAACCCAAGTTAGCCTTTGAGGATGTGGATGCCACAGAACTTTACCCCTGTGTGATGTTTTATAGCAGTAACCCAGGGGAAAAGGTAAGAGAAAAGTGCACATTAGATAGCATTCTACATAAGAGAAAGATAAGGGACTTCCCGTCTTTTGGTATCTTGCCTATTCTTTTTCCAGACATCTGTGTCACTGAGCTCAAAATTACTGTAGTGTACCTAATGATTCTTACTTTTATTTCCGTGACCAAATTCTCCTGTATAGTTAGTAATTGTAGGTGGGGCAGTGAGGATTTGGATTGTTTCACATGTACAATGAGTAAAATAATCTCATACCCTTCTGTGTTCTATTGATATATTTGCTGTATAGATGCATGTTTTTTTGTGTTATTTTACACTGTCTAATTCTTTAAATACTTCTAGGTTAAGATCTGTGACATGCAGATGCGAGGTCCACCTCGAGACCTTTTGGCCGGAGACCCAATTTGTAGCCCCATGTCCACTGTCCTGGCTGAGGCCACCACACAATTAATCCGAATCTTACACCGCACTAATGACTGGACACATCGTATTAACAAAACCATGATTGAACGTCTTCAAAAAATCAAGCCTTGCTTCAGAGAGACAGCAAGTGCCTCTGCTAGCAGTAGTGGTCAGAGGCTGAAAAAGAGTCGCTCAGTGCAGAGCCGGGAGGAGCATGACACTCAGCGAGAAAGTCAAGAAACACCTACTAGGACTGAGGAAGAAAGGGGGCGCCACGGAAGACGACATGGCTTAGGCGAGCTTTCAGACCACCTCTTGACAACACTTTGCTCTGAGGTATGGCCAGTCTTGGCTGTAATCGGGGGGGCAGATGCAGGTCTCCGTGTTGGTGGTCGATGTGTTCACAAGCAGACGGGACGCCATGCAACTTTGCTTGGAGTGGTGAAAGAAGGCAGTACCTCAGCCAAGGTGCAGTGGGACGAGGCCGAGATCACCATCAGGTATTTATTTTTATTGTTTGACATCCATTATACTAATATCTAATTTCTGTATGTATTAGGGATGGGCATAATAAAGTGATCTTGATCAGTTTCAGCGGATCGAGTTAGGATTCACATTAACAATACGATATTCTTCAGTTACTATCTTGATGCAATGGATGCATTGTGGATGTCAGTATTGCAGCAACCAGCAGAAGGTGCACTTTACACAGAATTGTTTTTAAAATGAAAACTGTTTAGCCGTTCATTTATACAACAGCATTGTTATGGCGAAGAAAAAAGTTATCTCCGAATGCATATTTTATTTTGTGGCCGATGACATTATTGTTCTCGTCTAAACACTACAAACATTATCTAAAACGGAGAATAGTCCAAGTATGTCACATTCATTCATGATTGGCAGAACACAAGAGCTGGTGACCTAAATAATGCCCATCTCCACAAATCCAAGTATTAAAAATATGCTTTTGGATAAGGGGGGGCCAATAAGCAGTTAGTTAATAGTAAGAGAACAAAGTTTGTTGCAAGACTATTTTGAATTAGGTTTTATAAATATTGCAGTACTTTATACATAGTACAGAAAAGTATTGGAACGGCAAGGTCAATTCTTTTGTTGTATACTGAAGACATTTGGGTTTCAGATCAAATCATGAATATGCGACAAAAGTTCAGAATTCCAGGTTTTATTTCATGGTGTTTACATCGAGACGTGTTAAACAACTCAGAACAACGCACCTTTTGTTTGAAGCCACCCACTTTTCAAGTGAGCAAACGTATTGGGACAGACATGATTAACTTAAAGTGAATAACATTTAATATTTGGTGGCATAACTCTTACTTGCAATAACTGCATCAAGCCTGTGACCCATTGACTTCACCAGACTGTTGCATTCTTCATTTGAAATGCTTTTCCAGGTCTTTACTGCAGCCTCTTTCAGTTCTTGTTTGTTTCTGGGGGTTTCTCCCTTCAGTCTCCTCTTCAGGAGGTAAAATACATGGTCTATTGGGTTAAGGTCCGGTGATTGACTTGGCCAGTCTAACACCTTCCACTTTTTGAGTCATTGTCTTGTTGCGTGATGAAGCCTCTCCCGATTAGTTTGGATGCATTTTTCCTTAAATTGCCAGACAAAATGGTTTTGTAGACTTCAGAATTCATTCTGCTGCTACTATCATGAGTTAAATCATCAAAAAAGACGGTGAGCCGTTCCAGAAGCAGCCATGCAATCACAAGCCATGACATTACCCCCACCATGTTTCACAGATGAGCTTGTGTGTTTTGATCATTAGAACGTTCTTTCTTTCTCCATAGTTTGGTCTTTTGGAGAGGTTAATCTAAGTCTCATCAGTCCAGAAAACTTTGTTCCAAAACGTTTGTGGCTCATCTCTGTACTTGGCAAAATCCACTGAAGGGAGAAACCCCCAGAAACAAGACCTGAATATATTATATTTATATATTATTTATTATATATTATATATATATAATATATATTATTATTATTATGTATCTATATTTATTATATATATATATATCTCATATTCATCTTTTGATCTGAAACCTAAATGTCTTCGGTATCAAACAAAAACAAAGGAATTGACCTTGCTGTTCCAATACTTTTGGAGGCGACTGTATGTGCTGTGTATCAGATCTAGCTTATCACAGGCTCCCCTGCACAAACGGAGTCCTGACCGGCTTAAGCCGGTGTCGGGAGAGATTCGCCTAGGTTCTCACAGCCACTTGTGAAGTGTCAGCCCCGCTTAAGTTAAGATTCACCTTAACAGAGTATCCTTAGCGGATGTCAGGTGAAACTCTAACAACGCTTCTTTAAAGCTGCTCTCTCCCTGTCGACCTGTTGCACTTGGAATGACCTAGGATAATTGTACGGTCTTGGTATTACTGTCAGGACCTGTTGTTACTTAAATTATAGCCGAAACAACGTTTCAAGATTAGGAGTAAAATATTTTTAAACTTTGACGATAACGTGTTATGTCTGCTAACATGGATAACACTGCACTTATCATTCTTAAAATAAAAGGAAGGAAAATATTTCCATAATCAGAAAAAGGCACTTTAATAAATAGTATTTAGCAAGGCCACAAGCATCCTCCAGTGGGCTTGTTTTTCCAAATTGTATTAAGATTAGAAATGGGTTTTGAGGAGTGAGGTCAAGGACTCATCCCTCAGGACGCAGACTGAGTCCTCTATTTAATTTTACCTGATCTATGTCAAAGATTTTTCAAGCAATCTTTTTAGAAGCTGACGCTCTAATCCTGCATCTCACACAAAGATAGATGGGAGAATAAGAGCTACTGTCGTACCTCAGATGCTGGCCGACGGGAAACAAAGAGCACTAAAAGCAGAGGTTTTTGACTTATAAAGGACTGCCATCACAAGGGGCGTTTTTCGCCCTCTTGGCTTCTTATTTGGCCAATAGGAGCATTAAAGAACCAGTTCACTCTGTTTTAGGTCCTTGGTTTGTCAAAAGTTTCACTTCCTCCTTTGAGCTTCACTTTAGCTTGTTAAAACCAGTTTATTCCAGTTTTACTTCCCCATTTATGCGGGAACATTTCACCATACCTTGTTATTAGTACACAGCGCTTCTCCTGCGTTACTATGAAGATGACTTACAATAACTTGTTAGCCAACACACTCTCCCCTTTTGCTCCGTGAGGAAAAGCTCTGATCGATCTTTCCTGAAATGGTACATGTATGCATAACATATACTCCTATATCGTCAAACAATTCTATAATGTAGACTGGAATTATGTGATCAGGTTTTCCAGGTCTCTGCAATGCGAGGACGTGTATATCAGAGTTGCTCTTATTGGATGTTATTACCGTAATTTCTCATGTATAATGCAAATTTCCCCCCCCCCCAAAAAATTTCACAAATCAATGGTGCACATTATACATAGGTGTAGGGGAAAATGAAAAAGACTTTCCCATTTTATAAATGTATGCCGCCATCTAGAGGTTATGAAAAAGCGGTACACGTTAATTTCAACATGCCACCGCCACCTAGAGGTTATGAGAAAGGTGTACACTTTCATGCTAATATGCCAGCGCCACCTGGAGGCTATGAAAAAGGTGTAGCCTACACTTTCATTCCAATCTGACAGGGCTACGTGTAAGACTGCATATGTACAGTTGTGCTTTATAAGTTTACATACCCTGGCAGAATTTGTGAAATATTGTTTTTTTAAATACGACTGATGACTGAACAAGAACCATCATTAATTTCTTTATGGTTATGTTTTGTTTGATAATGCTTTTCTGAAATGCTTGACAGTTTAATTTGAATCCCATTAAAATAAAACTAAATGTATTTTGCCTGGCCCTTTGTTTCTTTAAAGAATTGTACCCATCTTACAAATTATGCCTGGGTAATCAAACATATGAGCACAACTGTGTGTTTTCTCATTCACTAAATAAAAGTAGGGCTGTGAATTTCAAAATAAGAGCAAGTAAATAAAAAGTATTAGGTGTTCAAATAAAGTGCTTAACTTCAGATTATTTGAAAAAATTAACAAAATACAGATACTTCGTTTTTGATCATATGGGTAGAAGCAAAATCATGCATTGTAAAAATGCATTATACATTGGTAGAAGGGTTTTCCACAATTTTGAGGTCAACTTTGGGGGTGCGTATTATACATTGGTGCGCATTATACACGAGAAATTGCAGTAATTGTGAAAGTGGTCATAATGTTGTGGCTGGTCAATGTATGTTCTATTTTTCTACCTATATTTCATAAATCATTTTAGGGTTTTTTCTCCTAAAATGCCCATCCTTAATGTTTTTTCATAGTCTTCCAAGTTAAATTTTGGGTTTCAGCAATTTACAGTTGTGCTGCTTTTTGCGACTAAAATAACTTGCAAGTATCTGACAATCATATACCCTGTTTACTTAAATAACTACATTTTTAATGGTTGAAATAGTTTTTATTACCCAATGATAAGGACACATTTGTACAGTAACAGCATGTAATTTTTATCCCGGTTTGTTTGTAAAAGTATGTAGTTATCAGGGGCATGGCAGCTGGTCGAATTAATTGTATATTTTTTTTCTGTTAAATATTCTGTAGCTGCTTCTCTTTATATCCTCTCTGTATGACACTTTCACTTTTTGCCCTTCCTCATCATTGTTAATCTATTATTATTTTACATGCATGTGTAATGGCTCAGTTTGTGCCCTGCCTTTACATTTTTCCATTGGTCTTCATGTTTCTCTCTGGCCCTTTTCCCTCACTTTGTTTTTCCTTCCTTTGTTTTAATTCTCGACTCACTTCAATTAAAGCTTCCCAACTTTCTGGTCGCCTAGTGACACTCCATTGTACAACCTGGAGCCCTGTGAGCCTCTGCCCTTCGATGTTACACGTTTCCGTGGCCTCACAGCCTCGCTCCTGTTGGATCTCACATACCTTACCAGCATCCATGAGGAAACAGCTGCTAAGCTCAGTGCACGGCGCCACGACAAGAGGCATCGGAACGCACACTCAACAGGTCATGACCAGCCGACCAGTACTGAAGACAAGGCAGACAATGATGTGCCCAACCATAATGAACTAAGAGACAATGTTTGCACTGGATCTGGAGCAGTTCCAATTCCTGCTACCTGTGACCTGCGTGTGTCTCATAGTCTGGATGAGGTCAAGGCACATGTGGTCCCCAAGTCAGAGAGTCACATTTCCTCAGCCGGTGGTGGTGGTGTTGGTGGAAATGACACACTTTTTCACGCTCCTGTTGAGGGGACCAGGAAGAAAAGCCACGAGCATGGCTCCCGTAGCCATGAGCCATATCCATCTTTTATTGCTACCCAGTCGGAGTTCCACGCGGTTCAACTTTCCTATCTCTACCTGGGAGCCATGAAGACCCTCAGTGTTTTGCTTAGCTGCAGCAAGTATGCTGAGCTTCTACTTATACCAAAGGTACCGCAGCTAACAAGAATCACTCACAAAATAACTCATTCACTGTTGAATTTCAAATTCAGATTTGGATTTATGAAATGATTAATCCAGTGAAACCACTCTCATCTGATTATCTTAGTAGTGTAAGAAGGTAGTTTTAAAGACAAAGTCAATACAGTTTGCCTACAGTCAGCTCTACAGTTTAGTCGAGTGTGGATTTCTCTCCCTGACGGCGTGTTGTAGACTTTGACATACTCCCATTCTGATTTCAAATCAGTGATTAAATTCAAACCTGTTATCTCCATTAAGGTGTTACCAGAATCCACTGGACATAATGCTGATGTTAATGCCAATGCCAGTGCAAGCACGACTGCCACATCCCCAATATGTCAAGAAGAGATGGAAATGCGGGCTGCTCTTCAATTTCTCATGCGTCATATGGTGAAGCGGGCAGTCTGGCGCTCCCCTATCAAGCGGGCTTTGGGGCTGTCGGACCTGGAGAGGGCACAGGGCATAATCTACAAGCTTGTGATCAATGGGCTGCTGGAAGAATCCACTGGGATAAAGGTTAAACCTGGTGAGAAAATAATCATTTGTTTTGGATCAGGACATTCAAGACACTGCTTTTGATAGTCAAGTTTTTAATGCCATCATCATGTTATGTGAATGCATGAGGTAAAAAACAAATAAACTACACAAGCACACAATGTATACGTGATTGCTTTGTTTTATAATAAAAATTTGCGAAACATCTGCACTATTTTCTGCCATCTTAGTCATCAGCATGGTGTTGTTCTAACTTCATTATTACTACTGCTTTAATATTGTCTAGAGACGTAATTTTGTGCAGATAGTCGAAATAACAGGTGTCCTCGTATCTGTTTTAGGTGTAAGACTTGAGCCAGAGAGTGAAGGCGAGTGTGCAGAGGGTGAACAGCTGATACAGACACCAGTCACCACCAGCCCCTCTGCCTCTAGTACCACTTCCTTCATGAGCTCCTCTCTAGAAGATACCACCACTGCAACCACACCTGTCACGGACACTGAAACCGTCCCTGCCTCAGAGTCTCCAGGGGTCATGCCCCTCAGTCTTCTCAGGTTAGGTCATATGCTATGCATATTAGTCATTTCAAAAGTCTTTTCATGATATCATATCAAGGAGTAGCAGTCCTTTAAGGAGCTTTAAGGGTTTTGGGACTTGAATCCGGCTGTGGAACACAATATGGATTTTGAGTCTGGTTGTTTGATTGAGAGATGACAGTCTCATTGTTGATATACCTTTGAACAATGCACAGAAATAAAATTCAGTTTAGCAGTGCAACCCCTATTTCGCTCATAATCTCTCTTACCTGGCTGCTCCTGTGTGGGCTGGAACTCTTTGTCAGAACATTTACATAACTTTGAATTGGAAATTCAATTCAGTTAATCCAACTCTTACTTTAAAGATACATGTCGAGGTACATTTTAGGCTGATACAAATTGTAAAAATGTAATTTCTCATAGTTAAGATAACACAGATAGAGAATATGATTTCAAGCATGGAAAAGACTATTGCACTTGGACCACAGTTTCTCCTGCAAGCAGAATACATTCTATATAGCGGGAAGATCTTGGTGAATGCAGCATATGGCAGTACCGTCTGCCTTTATACAAAACACTAAATAGATCAACCCTGTCCAAATCACTGTTTGTCGTTTTTACCTCTTTTATTTGGCGGTAGGGCTGCACAATATATCGTTTGAGCCTCGCAATGTACGTGTGCACAGTAGTCACATCGCAGGGTCCTGTGCAATGTTGGTGTATTGATTATGGAGCCAGTCAACTGTAATATTAAGTTACCAGCAGAAGGACTTGGTTGCACACGCTAATAAGATTAGCACTGATGTTACAGTAAATTATAACCCATCAAACAACGCACATGTAGCAGTCCAGTGTTATATACTCTCTTTTTTGTATGATAACTTCACAAGGGCACAGGAAACAATTACAGGCCTGCATTTACTGTATCTCTCTCCAGAATGTGACAAACGAACGCATGTCACAACAGACAACACTTGGGAGGAGGGGAGTGAGCATTATGGCATTATTGAAGGGACAATCTTCAGGTGTACAGAACGTGATTTGCTTAAAGTAATGCACTCAAATATAGAAATACTAATGCATATGTTAAAACACAGGTGTAAATTAACAGATTAATGAAAAACAAATGAATGGGGTTAGGAATGTCCTAATGACTACAGTATAATTTGGGCATGAAAATAAGTAATTTAAACTTCATGTCTGACTACTGCTCAATACTACAGTGTATTTAAATACAGGTGGACTTGATACAAATGACTGTATACTTTTGTGGTCTTCTGAGCATAGTTTTTCTAGAGAGGGAAAAAGCGAAATGTGTGCTGGTTTTCACGCTACATGTATGTTATCCTGTATTTTTTGACATCACATTATATATCGCAGGGTTAAAAAAATTACTGTTTTTTTTCCCCCCCGCAATATCGTGCAGCCCTATTTGGCGGAACACACACACGGACAAGACCCTTCCTAAAAAAATAACTCATGTAAGTCAGGCATTGCTTTATTTTTGGGTCCAACAGAATTATTAAAAAAATAAATAAAAAACTAAGAAAAAAACCCCTACAAACTACTGAAACGGTCTTGGAGAAAAATTATGGTAAGGTAATGGTATGGAATTTTATTCAGGCCAATTTCATTTGATTTTTTTTTTTTTAAATACTTAGTTTTTATTTTATATTAATTTGTACCACAAAAACACTAAACAAAATAATAATGAAAACAAAGGAATGCCTCACACTAATTAGTTTAATTTCAATACATTTGTTTAAATTATTTGTAAGTGATTTCAGTGGCCATTGTGTTTTTTTCTTACACTGAGTAATCGGTCAACTGTGGAAAAAGTCCAATAATATGATGCTGAAAGGGGGCATAGCGGCATCTATGGTATCAGAAGCGGATATATTTCAATCAATAAGTTGATTCCCCTACCAAGGATGTATAGAGAAACACACAAGTAGTAGTTTGTCTTTGTTCAAACAAGATGGTTTATTAGAATCATCTTCATTCTCCAACTATGTTAAAACACACAAGGAATTTGTCTTCGGTAGTTGGAGCCTCTCTAATACTACAGCAAACAATCCACTATGACAAAATTTACATTTAGGATATAAAAACGCAATTACGGAGAGTCATTATTAGAATGTATTATTATTATTTATTGTCATTCATTTAAACAAAATTAATCAACGTCCGATCCAGAAACCAATGATCAATAAAGTATTAATATTTTAAGAAGCTTTGATGTATGGATGTTTTTAATTTCAGTCATGAAATTGAGGTGGTTTTCTGTTGGCACAGGCAAATGTTCTCCAGCTACCCAACAACCGCCTTGATTCCAACTCGACGAGCACAAACACCTCCTGTGTCATCTCTACCAACATCGCCTTCTGATGACGTCGGTCGCAGACAGAGCCTGACCTCCCCTGACTCACAGCCGAGCAGACCGCAAAACAGGTCTGGTACCTGTAAGTATGCCATGTTTACATGACTTTACCTGTCACTGTTTGGTTGAAATACAAAGCCTTACTGTAAGTATCAAGACTGCTGGAAGAGTTTTAATTAGGGCTGTCAAAGTTAAAACGTTAACTCATGATTAATCACAAAAAAATGTTGGAGTAAGCATGTATTAACTCATATTATTCACATATTTTATTTTGACCACACATGCTTCTTTACCTTAACCGCTGATGGATATCTGAAATGCAGTGCAGGTTGCGATGAGGTCAGTGATCAGGTCAATGCTTGCGCCAGTGCAAGTGAGGAGACACTGATTGGTGTGCTCAGCGGCAAATTTTGCTTCAAAATTCACCCAGAAGGGACTTTATTTAAAAAAAAAAAAAAAAAAAAAGGTAATTTGCATATAGTGCAGCACTGATCTCTCGTTTCATTTTAAGTTTAAAACAAATCTTAGCAAAATGTGGTACTTTGTGTTGTCTAATTGGCACTTGTGATTGATAGTGATTAATCAAAATTCAAGTGTGATTCATCTTTATTTTTTTTATTTTATAATCGACAGCCCTAGTTTTAATAATTAAATAGGCCCTTCATTTGACAGTGCACTGCACTGCACTTGCACTGTTTGAAAAGACTGCAGTCAGCAATGTCACACACTGGAAATGTCAAATCTTTCTGTACTTATTGTTATTTCTTGATATTTGTCACTCACTAATGATGGCTCTTTTTTGCTCCAGCTCTTTCCGACCCCAGCAGTAGGCTGTCAACATCTCCACCCCCTCCTGCAATTGCTGTACCCCTGCTGGAAATGGGCTTCTCCTTGCGCCAAATCACCAAAGCTTTGGAGGCCACTGGTCAGTCTCTCTCAACTTAATTGGCTGTTCTTGCATTTCATTGTATAATCATAGTCATTATTAAAGTACAAAATAGTGTAAGGAATTCCAAGCAAAGCCCGTGATTTGCCCAGCCGGCCTTGCAAGAAAAAAAGTCCTGTTGGAATTCCTTCTTCCTGGTTCTTTTAATGGTTGGTTGGTGATCTTGTCCCCAAATAAGAATCTTGAGACATTAGACTTGTCTGAGTATTTATTAATTACAAAAGCTTTGGTCGAGTAGAATCATACAGCACGCTGGACTCTCTTCCTTCTCTCGTGAGAGCTGGAAGCCGAATAAGCTACGCCTCCTTTTCAGATAACAGTTCCTGTTCCCTCAGCACCTCCGCATCCAACTGGTTCTTACCTGTTCTTACCCTGAATGTTATCAGTATGTCTGTGGTGTGTGAGTGTCTGCGTGCGTGCGTGTTTTCAAAACATAGTGTGGTCAGTTTTAACAAACAAAAGCTAGTGTGTGTGTCCAAGTGTCCTGTAAGCAGCAGCATAGAAATATATGCAATAAGAGTAAATAATTTTTTAACTAAAAATTCAGACTGATAAAAGAAGTATGGGGTCTTAATGGTCCATATTTCACTAACACGTTGATTTTATGTCTTTTTTGCTCATGAAAATGAAACTGGCAGTCTTTTCCAATAATATCCATTTATACATTTAATATGTCACACCCAATATCTAGGTGTGACGCCAAAGGCAGAAGTGGAGACCAAATTCACTGCATAGCTGGTGTGGAAAAAGGAATGTGCAATACTATAAAGTGGCAGTAATTAGTAATATTTTATATATTGTCTAAGGTAGAATCCCCCCCGCCTCCAAAAAGACAAATGTTTAGGGGGGAAAAAAACAAAACAACTGGTGACACTGCATAGGCGGTGTGGACAAAGGAATGTACTATACTATAAAGTGTCACTATTATAACCTATATTGTTTTTTGGATAAAACTGAATTTTTTAAGATATAAATTTGTCGAAGCAGCGTTGCCTGTGTTGCTGCTGGTTTAGCGTGATTTGACGCTTAGTGTTATAAATCAAGCTAGTTTGTTTCGTAAAGGGAACGACGTCACTTTTTATATGTATAAAATTTAGGAGAAAGCGAAGACAAACCTTTTATCAGTCAAGACAAACCTTTTATCAGTCTCATAAGCTAAAGGTTGCTACATTTTATGAAATACGAGCTCTAGATGACAGAGGCTTACTTAAAGTCAAAACACACACAAAACACAACCAAGGGTGGAATTTTATAGAATATTTAATGTAATCTACGAGGCATCTATAGGGAAACACAAAGAGGCTAACTACAGGAAGAAAATAACACTAATACTGGTGAAAGAAGAAAAAAAATAGGCGTGTAAAAAAAGGGAAATAGGACATCGTGTGTTGCTAGGCTAAAAATGGAAATGTGAGCGTTTAATGCGTTGAGTCAGAGCGAGAGAGAGCAAAATTGGGATTTTGTGTGAAACTAGTAATTTCCCCAAAATTAATAAAACTCTAATCTTGTACATCCTGAAGATTGCAGTGTCTACTCACGAACGTAGATCAGCTGGTGTCTGGGAGTGGTCTTTCTGAGCGCGACTCAGGAGGCGAGGAGGTAGGTTTGGTTGAAGAAAAAGATGCAGCAAAATAAAACACAAACAGGTGGAAAAAGGGAAAAGTTGTTCTTCACGCATTCTGTGGGAGGTTGCGACCGTTTCTCTTCCTGCATTTTCAGGGACTCGCTAGCAATTTCAGAGTGATCACACTTGGCTGGAAGTGTACCTGGTACTTTTAGTAGCAGGTTAAATACCCAGGGGGCGTGTTCAAGAGGGACGGAGAAACCTGGACAAGACCACACCCATCGACTCAAATTTAGTCAACAAACTTTGCCATAAAAGGGGTATATAAATCATAATATAAAATACTCCCAACTTTGTACTCTTTACTCATAGATCAAGCATATAGAATGACTGTTTAAACTTTAGGCAAATCAACTTCTTATGGTTCAATCACATTTCATGCTGCTTGGCTTCAAACCAAGACAGTTCTCAAAGTCTCGCAGCCACACCTGTAAAGTTGGCACACTGACACAGACCTCAAGGCATACATTTTGAATATTTCTGCAGAGTTTGTTAAATATCAAGACGGATATTTTATTTTCAGTTAAAAACTGAATGGAAGTTCATGGGTTGCAGTACTCTCAAACGGCAGTGAGTGGCACCTTGCGTGCATGTTTGGATATTAAGCAAATAGTTCATCGCTGTATTCGCATTCCATTGATCTGTCCCAGCTTGGTTTCCCAGAGAGAGGATCCCACCTTTTGGGTGCTGTCAGTTCAAACGAAGAGAAGGACTCTTTGATCAGAATCATCTTTATTTGCCAAATATGTCCAAAAACACACAAGGAATTTGTCTCCGGTAGTTGGAGCCGCTCTAGTACGACAACAGACAGTCAATTGACAGAGAACACTTTGGAGACATAAAGACATTGACAAAAAAACAGTCACTGAGCAGTAAGGGGTTGCTAGTTATCTGGTAATGCCGGTAAATATTTATTTATTTATTTATTTTTATTTTTTTGACAATTGTGCAAAAAGATGCAGAGTCCTCTAGCACTTAGAGCAGTTAGAATGACTAATATTGCAATAGTCCGGTGCAATGACCATTGTGCAAAGGGCGCCGAGACTTCAAGGAGTGTATGCGGTTTAAAGTGACGAGTAGTGCGATAATGTGGGACAATGTTGGTTGTGCAAATGTTGCAGATACTGCTCAATCAGTGTGCAAATGGAGCAGATGCTACTCTGGCCTGAGTGGCCAGTATTGGTCAACAGCAGATATGCAAATAGTGCAGCATGGCGAGACAACTACAGTGAGTGCACGAGTAATGTATAATTGGCCCCACAGAAATGTGACAACGAATTCAAGTCAAAAAATTGCCAGCATGTTGCAATGGAATTGTAGGTTAGCTGTTTAAGAAGTTGATTGCAAGAGGGAAGAAGCTGTTGGAATGTCTGCTAGTTCTAGTTTGCATTGATCGGTAGCGCCTACCTGAGGGAAGGCGCTGGAAGAGCTGGTGACCGGGATGCAGAGGGTCAGAGAGGATTTTGCACGCTCTTGTCTTAGTTCTGGCAGCATGCAAGTCCTCAAGGGTGGGTAGGGGGGTACCGACAATCCTTTCAGCAGTTATGATTGTCCGTTGCAGTCGGAGTTTGTCCTTTTTTGTAGCAGCACCAAAACAGACTGTGATGGATGGATGGTCGCCCACTTCAGGTCCTGAGAGACTGTAATTCCCAGGAAACTTGAAGGTCTCGACGGTTGACACAAGGCAGCTGGACAACGTGAGGGGAAGCTGTGGCGAAGGATGCCTCCTGAAGTCCACGATCATCTCTACAGTCTTGAGCGTGTTCAGCTCCAGGTTCTGACGGCCGCACCACAGCTCTAGCCGCTCCGCTTCCTGACAGTGGTGTCATCTGTAAACTTCAAGAGTTTGACAGTCGGGTGCGCTGAGGTGCATGACGGCAAAGAAAGATTTTGAGGGGACCTACTAATTAATTTAGGATCCAGTAGGCTTCTTCTAGTGGTTGTCTCAAACAGCAGGGCCACAGGGAGGAATGCAACTTATCAAGTTGTGGGGGAAGTTTTAGCAACTGGGTCAGAGTCACTAGACTACTAACTTAAATTGTATATATCATAGCTGTCGGGTGAAATCCCCTCACCTCCAAAATGACAACCTTTAAAGAAATTTAAAAAATGATTTTCCACCGCTTTGTTCAAGTTGGTATTATACCTTGCTGTCATAAATCATTGCATGCTCATATGAACAACAGCTTTCTCACATGAACAACAGCTAACACTGTAAAATTATGGCCAATCACTAATTTAACATGGTGAAAAATCGCCAGTTAATTGGAGTCCCAACGATTAAAATGATCTAAACAAAGCGGGCGAGTGTCCCATCTTTGCAAGACTCATGAACCCTGAATCAATCATACGTGGCTTAATGTCCCAAAACTGTTACCAATCATCACCAGAATTTATGAGGACATTTCTACTCCTGGCAGCTTCAACCTCTGAAAATATTAATACAAATAAAATAAAAACGATCAGCCTAATATGTTGGATTTTATGGACATTACGCATGTTAATTTTTCTCAAATGATTGTTTATAGAGAGGAAAAGGGTTAGCGTCCATAAAATCCAAAATATAGGGCCGATTGTTCTGATATTCCCAGATGTCTAAGTGGGCATAGAGATAGCCACATACATTTTGGTGACGGTTGTTAGAAGTTTTGGGACATTAAGCGATGTGAAGCTTTTGTGTTGTGACAGCCAAGGGTGCACGTCAAAGTCTGCGTCTGTCACATAATGCCACTATGCACCCTACAGAAATGCTTTTGTCATCCATATGAACTCTTATCAAACATCTTAGAGGCATTTGTGATCCAATCAATACAAAATTGAGCTGACGAAACCCGTTTACAGACACAGAAATTAATCTGCAAGAATTACCTCGTTGGATGACGCAGCTGTCTTCTTTTCTCAAAAGAGGCATTTCAACAGTCAATTTTTTAAATAACAAGCCTTCCATAATGTTTCACTGTCACTATTTTCGCTCATTATTGTCTTAAAACAAACATCCAGACCTTGAATATAGGCAAAGGTTACACCAGAATACATAGAAGTTCATTGAGAAAAGTTCATCGGCTCCTGCTCATGTGTTAGGCTGTGACGGGCTGCCCTGTCCAAAATGTGGGTGGACCAAAATCTGGCTGAAAATCAAATATTTCACCAGAAAACCAGCCTAAACTTACTATTGAGTCTATCTTGGGGGATTCTTTTTCTGCAGATATCATTCGTAAGTCCCTAACTATGGAATAAGTGCCAATATTTACAAGATGAGCCATTGTGTGATACATTAGATTGTTAGACGGCTCTTCTTCTGCTCCCCCCTCTCGTTCCCCTGTTGTGCTCACCCATCCGCCCTCCTTTCCACCAAACAACGGGGGACACTGTCTCGCCCTGTGGCTGGGCGGGGATTGGTGGCGGGGCAGGTGGAGGTGTGGGGGTCGCGGTGGCTGGGTGCGTGGGGTAGTGTAGGGGGTTTGGGGTTGGCTGGGGGGGTGGCATTGGGCCCCTGCAGCCGCCCTCGGGGGGCCGGTTTTGGGGCACCTCGGTGGGGCCGTGGACCACTCTGGGTCCCTCGGTGTGGGTGGTGTCGCGTCCCCCGGGTCGCTCTTGGATGGGCTCCTGGTCCCGATCCCACCTCTCTGGTGGTTGGGGTGGGGCCGTCAACCCCCGCAGTGCAGGTGCAGCAATTACAGGACATTTCTGAAGCTTAATGTGCATGCAAGATGGTCTCAATTCACTTGGATGTGTCCCCAGATACACACCTCTGGGACTTATTCGCATGGTGTGGAGACACTCTCACATTGCGATAAATAACTCATAACTCTGCGAACTTCCTGTGTATCCCCTCACTTGCACTTTCTTTAGATGATTTAGAATTTACATAGTCACTCCCACCACACTTCAGTTGTACAGACGTGCCAACCACCTCTGTCCGGCATGCTGCCCTTGCTGTCTTAGTCCTGTCCTTTCCTATCATATATTATCCTGTCCTTCCTTTCTGTCAGTTCCCGTTAAAACTGTGTTCTGTCCGACTGAAATTTTCAATAAAAATCCATCAGAATACAAAGAACCACGGTGGCGGCTTAAAAACTCCACTGTGGCACAGTAAAACTGTTCCTGCACAAAAGTGATACGGAGCTTCCTTTTTGCTTGAGCTAACAGCCTTACAGGAAAAACAAAATAAGTGCCAATATTTACAAGATTAACTTTTGTGTGATACATTGGATGGTTAGACAGCTCTTCTTTTCTAGGTGCAAGAGAAGAAGCAGATGCCCAGAACATCACAGTGCTGGCCATGTGGATGATAGAACATCCTGGTACAGACGACGGGCATGATGAGCCTCCCACGAGAGGCAGTGGTGTTGGAGGTGATGTGTCTGACTCCCCATGTCCTGGTGCAACAGCATCTGGCGGAGCCAAATCTCGGGATAGAAACTCCTATGTTTCTTCGCCTGGAGATGCTGATGCTTCTGAAATGGAGGAGGGCTTTAGTGAAAGGTACAACTGCACTGAAATACTTTACTGAATAAAGTGCAATTTCCCTCTCAATCATAACCGAATAGAATATTGTGGTAGCCAGAGTTCCCCACCCCTACCTGTGAAAAGGTTTAACAACTGATGAAGTCGGTTTAAATGATGATCTGTTTGTGCACATTGTAGTCCAGAGGGACAAGAGCAGGATAATGCATCAGCTTCTAGTGGTGTTCCTCTGAGAGGACGTTCTGCTGTGTCTAGGAAGCACCACTTTGACCTGGCCGCACGAAGATTGTTTGCCCGTGCTGGTGAGAATTAGACATCTTTACAGTTGGTAAAAGCAAAACCTAAATTAAGATGTTGCTTCTTGACCCCACTTTATTTTTATTTTCCCTGTCAGCTGGATTGTACCGGTCAGTGCAGGCCCAACACAGCCAGTCACGCAGGGAGGTCCCATCTCACCTGCCGCAACAAGACCCAGGTGCCCTTTATGACTTCAACCTTCTGGATGAAGAGCTTGAGATGGACCTGGATGAGGAGACGATGGAGGTCATGTTTGGCCAGGACCTTGCCAGTGACACTGACATTCTGGGAATGTGGATCCCGGAGGTATTGGACTGGCCAAGATGGGTGTGTGTGACTTTATGCTATGATCAGAGGGCTGCCATCATGAGTCAGGTCTTAGTTGTCCTGCATTCCCTCTCACTCACAATCTAGTCGTATGAGCACGGTGAATTTACTCTCTCTTTTATTCAGCCATTTTTATTTAATTTTATTTTTTTAAACATATACTTTTAGGATGTCGTGTAGACTTAGTGAGCGTGACCATAATTACTTTTCTGTCTAAAAGAAATGTTACTTGAATGTTGTCTGTTGCTTGGGAAGATGATTCACTAACACTAAGCCTAACAATAGACTGTCACTAACACTTGTCATTTACCAATATCTCTGACATTCCATGAATGTTCAACTCAGTATGGTGTTCTACAGTGGGTATGGAAAGTAGACCCCCTTCAATTTTTCACTATTTGTTACATATATTTAGCCATTTGCTAAAATCATATTTTTTTTCCTCATTAATGTACACACAGCACCCCATATTGACAGAAAAAAACTGAATTGTTGAAATCTTAAAAATCAGATTTAATAAAAAAGAAAAACTGAAATATCACACAGCCAAGTATTCAGACCCTTTGCTGTGACACCCATATTTAACACGGGTGCTGTCCATTTCTTCTTCTTCCTTGAGATGGTTCTACACCTACATTGGAGTCCAGCTGTGTTTGATTATACTGATTGGACTTGATTAGGAAAGCCACACACCTGTCTATATTACAGCTCACAGTACATGTCAGTGCAACTGAGAAACATGAGGTCAAAGGAACTGCCTGAAGAGCTCAGAGACATAATTGTGGCAAGGCACAGATCTGGCCAAGGTTACAAAAAAGATTATGTGCACTTAAGGTTCCTAAGAGTACAGTGGCCTCCATGATCTTTAAATGGAAGACGTTTGGGACGACCAGAACCCTTCCTAGAGCTGGCCGTCCGGCCAAACTGAGCAATCGGGGGAGAAGAGCCTTGGTGAGAGAGGTAAAGAAGAATCCAAAGATCACTGTGGCTTAGCTCCAGAGATGCAGTCGGGAGATGGGAGAAAGTTCGAGAAAGTTAACCATCACTGCAGCCCTCCACCAATCTGGGTTTATGGTAGAGTGGCCCGACGGAAGCCTCTCTTCAGTGCAAGACACATGAAAGCCCGCATGCAGTTTGCTAAAAATTTTTAAAAAAAAAAAAACACCTGAAGGACTCCAAGATGGTGAGAAATAAGATTCTCTGGACTGATAAGACCAAGATAGAACTTTTTGGCCTTAATTCTAAGCGGTATGTATGGGGAAAACTAGGCACTGCTCATCACCTGTCCAATACAGTCCCAACAGTGCAGCATGGTGGTGGCAGCATCATGCTGTGGGGGTGTTTTTCAACTGCAGGGACAGAACAACTGGCAGCAATCAAAGGAAAGATGAATGCGGCCAAGTACAGGGATGTTCTGGACAAAAACCTTCTCCAGAGTGCTCAGGACTTCAGACTGGGCCGAAGGTTCACCTTCCAACAAGACAATGACACAGCTAAAATAACAAAGGAGTGGCTTCAGAACAACTCCGTGACTGTTCTTGACTGACCCAGCCAAAGCACTGACTTGAACCCAATTGAGCATCTCTGGAGAGACCTGAAAATGGCTGTCCACCAACGTTCACCAACCAACCTCACAGAACTGGAGAGGATCTGCAAGGAGGAATGGCAGAGGATCCCTAAATCCAGGTGTGAAAAACTCAACTCATTGCATCATTCCCAAAAAGACTCATGGCTGTATTAGCTCAAAAGGCCGCTTCTACTAAATACTGAGCAAAGGGTCTGAATACTTATGGCTGTGTGATATTTCAGTCTTTCTTTTTGAATAAATCTACAAAAACTTTAACAATTCATTTTTTTCCTGTCAATATGGTACTAAATGAACTTAAATTATGTTAGCAAATGGCTGCAATATAACAGCGAAAAATTTAAGGGGATCTGAATACTTTCCGTACCCACTGTCTGTTATGTAAATGCTTTTTAAAAAATGTATATCAACGTTGTTGTTTTTTGTTTGTTTGTTTTGTTTTTTGACATGTGGCCACACATCACAGCATGTATGTGAGACAGATGACCGTGATGAAATGGTGGTTTGTGAACTGTGCGAAGCAAATGTAGCCAACTTCAATCAACATATGAAGAAAAGCCACCCTGGTTGCGGTCGCAGTGCCAACCGGCAAGGATACCGTAGCAACGGCTCCTACGTAGATGGCTGGTTTGGAGGGGAGTGTGGCAGTGGAAACCCCTACTACCTTCTTTGTGGTGCCTGTAGAGAGAAATATTTAGCCATCAAAAGCAAGGCAAAAGTTCCTGTTGTAGAAAGGTAGGCACAAATTTGATAAATGTGTTTATAACATCAATGTGGGTCAGCACACATTAAGAGATTCTCTAATTGACTTTTAGCTCTGGCCTGTCTATGTGGAGTTTGCATATTTTTCACATTCTTGCATGAGTTTTCTCATGCTTGAGCTTCCTCCAAGATTCCAGAAACATACATTTTAGGTTAATTGAAGACTAAATCGTCCATAGATGTGAATGATTGTTTGCCTATATGTGCCCTGTGATTGACTGTGAATCAGTCCAAGTAGTACCCCTCCTGCCCAAAGTCAGCTAAGATACATTACAGTTAGATCCTTTGTTTTTGGTTGCACTACTTTTCAATGGCATTTAATGCTTTTGTTTTCAGGAGGGAAAATATAAATTTTATTTAATATCATGTGCTTTTTTTGTTTTTGTTTTTATTTTTTTTTATAGGTATAAGGGTCAGGCCCCTGACCTGCTGGGAAAGCAAGACAGTGTCTATGAAGGTACAGAGTCCATGAACACAGACTGCTATAAAAATATAATGGCCTGATTTACTAAGATCCCAAATACTGGCTGCTGAATTGTGTGTTCAATCTAACAGATCAGCTAATTTGTCTCAGGTTTGATTAATAACATTGTGTATGCTAAATTAATATATTTACATATACTCCTCCCAGAACGGAGGAGTATATGTGCGTTTGGCTGACAAAATCCTCGGTGCACCTGGTTAATAGATGAGTTTCCACATAGGGCTGAGCGACGAAAAATTCATGTCACAGTATAAATTGATTTCCTTCAAGGTAATGGTATATATCGCGATATAAGCTTTAGTGTAAAAAGTATCATGGAAGCATTTCTGAATGGGTTGTAATCTTGTAGTGTCGTGTTGCGTTATCAGCTGTTCAAACAGATTTGATTAGATTGATCCAGAGCTTTTACCGCATACCAAAGAAACCTGAATCTTGTCGAAATCTTAACAAGTGGAACCTACCAACAACGACCGTGCTTACTTTTGACATGGTAAGACAAATAACTTCATGATTTTTTTTTTTGCAATAAATTATTACAGTGGGCCAAAAAAGTGTTTGGTAAGCCACCAATTGTCCAAGTTCTCCCACTTAAAAAGATGAGAGAGGCCTGTAATTTTCATCATAGGTATTACCTCACTTATGAGAGACAAAATGAGGAAAAAAAATCCAGAAAATCACATTGTCTGATTTTTAAAGAATTTATTAGCAAATTATGGTGGAAAATAAGTATTTGGTGACCGACAAACAAGCAAGATTTCTGGCTCTCACAGCCCTGTAACTTCTTCTTTAAGAGGCTCCTCTGGCCTCCACTCGTTACCTGTATTAATGTTCACCTGTTTGAACTCATCAGTATAAAAGACACCTGTCCACAACCTCAAACAGTCGTACTCCAAACTCCACTATGGCCAAGACCAAAGAGCTGTCAAAGGACACCAAAAACAAAATTGTAGACCTGCACCAGGCTGGGAAGACTGAATCTGCAATAGGTAAGCAGCTTGGTCTGAAGAAATCAACTGTGGGAGCAATTATTAGAAAATGGAAGACATACAAGACCACTGATAATCTCCCTCGATCTGGGGCTCCATGCAAGATCTCACCCCATGGGATCAAAACGATCACAAGAATAGTGAGTAAAAATTTCAAGAACCACACTAGGGGGACCTAGTGAATGACCTGCAGAGAGCTGGGACCAAAGTAACAAAGGCTACCATCAGTAACACACTACGCCGCCAGGGACTCAAATCCTGCAGTGCCAGTCCTTTCCCCCTGCTTAAGCCAGTACATGTCCAGGCCCATCTGAGGTTTGCAAGAGAGCATTGATCCAGAAGAGGATTGGGAGAATGTCATATGATCAAATGAAACCAAAATTGAACTTTTTGGTAAAAACTCAACTTGTTGTGTTTGGAGGAGAAAGAATACTGAGTTGCATCCAAAGAACACCATACCTACCGTGACGCATGAGGGTGAAAACATCATGCTTTGGAGCTGTTTTTCTGCAAAGGGACCAGAACGACTGGTCCGTGTAAAGGAAAGAATGGATGGGGCCATGTATCGTGAGATTTTGAGTGAAAACCTCCTTCCATCAACAAGGGCATTGAAGATCAAACGTGGCTGGGTCTTTCAGCATGACCATGATCCCAAACACACCGCCCTATACTTGCGCAATGAAGGAGTGGCTTTGTAAGAAGCATTTCAAGGTCCTGGAGTGGCCTAGCCAGTCTCCAGATCTCAACCCCGTAGAAAATCTTTGGAGGGAGTTGAAAGTCTGTGTTGCCCAACAACAGCCCCAAAACATCACTGCTCTAGAGGAGATCTGCATGGAGGAATGGGCCAAAATACCAGCAACAGTATGTGAAAACCTTGTGAAGACTTACAGAAAACGTTTGACCTCTGTCATTGTCAACAAAGGGTAAATAAAGTATTGAAATGAACTTTTGTGATTGACCAAATACTTATTTTCCACCATAATTTGCTAATAACATCTTTAAAAATCAGACAGTGATTTTCTGGATTATTATTTTTTTCTCATTTTGTCTCTCATAGGTGAGGTATATCTATGATGAAAATTACAGGCCTCTCTCATCTTTCTAAGTGGGAGAACTTGCACAATTGGTGGCTGACTAAATACGTTTTTGCCCCACTGTAGATATACTCATCATTTTTGTTATTTAATTTTTTTATTATTATCTTTGAGTGGAGGGAAACTAGCCAAGTAAGAATTTCATTTGTGTTTTTGTTGTGCATGACAAACATTTTTAGTCTTTAATGTTCATATTAGGCACAAATAGCAATGACAAAAGCAGTCTTGGCTACTCTCCATATATAAATATAATATACACAATATAAAAGCAAGTTTCATATCGATTTAATTCATGAGGAATTTATTGTTCTGTATGTACAACTCTTAAAATAAAGTCTTACACAATGTCAGTCTGGATGCTGCAAGCTGGAAAAGAGTTAGGGATAGATGTGTGGAAAAAGCATTGCTGCATATCTTTGCTTGCCATTAGCTGGGAACGAACTTGCATACTGTGATAAATCTCCATTAAAACTAGCTGATCATGCATCTTTCTTTCTTACGTTAGTTTCTCCTCCTTTAGTGATAACAATACTTTCATATATGTTGCTTGTTACCCACCATATAGACGCTCAGGCGAGGATTACGGAGTATACTTGCGCAAACTCCCGGATTTTTTTTTTTCTCCTCCCAACTTCCGCAGACAGATACAATGACGTCATCAATAAGCTTTGTCGCGATTTGTCGGTTGAGTCTAAATCTGTACCTTCGTCTAAATGTACTGTGTACCTTCTACTAATTATACAGTTTATACCGCGCACCCCTACTTCCACATGTGTTTGCGTGAGTAAACCTTTAGTGAATCAGGCCCGACGTGTGTTTTAAATTATTTTTTTTTGGTGACACCCCAGAGGACTGGGACATGATGGATGTTGATGAAGATGAGAAGCTAACAGGGGAAGAAGAGTTTGAGCTTTTGGCAGGTCCATTAGGTCTGAGTGAACGCAAGACTGTCCCAGAGGCTGTGCAGTTCCCTGATAGTGACCCTTTAGGGGCCTCTGCAGCCATGGTAACTGCCACCAACAGTATGGAGGAGACACTGCTGCAGATTGGTGAGTGTGTTCTCTTGGAAATACTGCCGCTGTGGCTTTTAAAAAAAAAAAAAAAAAAAGTGTTACCTAATCCATGTTTTGATTAGACATACACACCAATGTATTGTATAATTTCCACTCGAGCTCTGGGATCTTCAGTGAGATACTTTTACCCAGTGATAGTGCTGGAGAGCTTCTCATACTGAGTAATATTTATTAACACTGCTTACTTACAAAGCATAAGTAAATATGCTTGTTTTGCACCGGAGCTGAATTGATTACTGAGGTAACTTGAATAATTAATTACAAAAAAGGTCTGCCTTGAAGCATTGTTATTGCTGTTATTGTGGACTTACAACCATGAAACCAAGAAGCCAAGAAACTGCTTAAAAGCAGAACTATTGGAAACTATTGCAAATATTTGATAAATGTATCAATCATGTAAATACACAGATGTACAGACAAGAGCTCAAACACACGCAAACGTTAGGCCATCAATCCCATGCTGTAAGCACAGTTAACAAAAGTAAATCAGGTGCATTTATTTGCAGGTTGTCAGATATCAGTGGATAAGAGTTCTTCAGGCAGGGTAACACTTGGGGAACAGGCAGCTGCCCTGCAGAACCCCCATGACCGAGTAATGGCCCTGAGAAGGGTGACTTCTGCAGCCCAGGTTCTGCTTGCCAGGACCATGGTGATGAGAGCGCTGTCTCTGCTCTCTGTCAGGTAGTTTTGACCCACATACAACTCCAATTCCAATGAAGTTGGGACGTTGTGTTAAACATAAATAAAAACAGAATACAATGATTTGCAAATCATGTTCAACTTATATTTAATTAAATACTCTACAAAGACAAACTATTTAATGTTCAAACTGATAAACCTTATTGTTTTTAGCAAATAATGATTAACTTACAATTTTATGGCTGCAACAAGTTCCAAAAATGCTGGGACAGGTGGCAAAAAAGACTGAGAAAGTTGAGGAATGCTCATCAAACAGCTGTTTGGAACATCCCACAGATGAACAGGCTAATTGGGAACAGGTGGGTGCCATGATTGGGTATAAAAAGAGTTTCCCTGAATTGCTCAGTCATTCACAAGCAAAGATGGGGAGAGGTTCACCTCTTTGTGAACAAGTGTGTGAGAAAATAGTCAAACAGTTTAAGGACAATGTTCCTCAATGTATAATTGCAAGGAATTTAGCGATCTCATCATCTACGGTCCATAATATCATCAAAAGGTTCAGAGCATCTGGAGAAATCACTGCATGTAAGCGGCAAGGCCGAAAACCAACATTGAATGCCCGTGACCTCGATCCCTCGGGGCACTGCATCAAAAACCGACATCAGTGTGTAAAGGATATCACATCATGGGCTCAGTAACAGAAAACCAATGTCAGTAAATACAGTTCGGCGCTACATCCGTAAGTGCAACTTCAAACTCTACTTTGCAAAGCAAAAGCCATTTATCAACAACACCCAGAAACGCCGCCAGCTTCTCTGGGCCCGAGCTCATCTAAGATGGACTGATGCAAAGTGGAAAAGTGTTCTGTGGTCCAACGAGGTCACATTTCAAATTGTGGATGTCGTGTCCTCCGGGCCAAAGAGGAAAAGAACCATCCGGACTGTTATGGACGCAAAGTTCAAAAGCCAGCATCTGTGATGGTATGGGGTTGGGTACTAGACTGGCCTGCCTGCAGTCCAAACCTGTCTCCCATTGAAAATGTGTGGCGCATTATGAAGCGTAAAATACGACAATGGAGACCCCGGACTGTTGAACAGCTGAAGATGTACATCAAGCATGGGAAAGAATTCCACCTACAAAGCTTCAACAATTAGTGTCCTCAGTTCCCAAACTTTTATTGAATGTTGTTAAAAGAAAGGGTGATGTAACACAGTGGTAAACATGACCCTGTCCCAGCTTTTTTGGAACTTTTTTTTTTTGTGTCGCAGCCATAAAATTCTAAGTTAATGATTATTTGCTAAAAACAAAGTTTATCAGTTTGAACATTAAATATATTGTCTTTGTAGTTTAATCAATTAAATATAGGTTGAACATGATTTGCAAATCATTGTATTCTGTTTTTGTCCCAATTTCATTGGAATTGGGGTTGTACACTGGTAGAAGCCCCCGATTGTACTGTCTATGCATTCACTAAAGCAAATGCAAAGAACACGAAATGATACATGTACCCCTTAGTTTTCTTTATTTATAATATGCAATACATATGAGTAATATGTTTTTGTCTTTTCCGCTACCTTTATATCCCTCTTTCATCATCACTACTTCCCTGCCACACAGCGGTTCGAGCTGCAGCCTTGCAGCTGGCCTGGAATCACTTGGCTTAACAGATATCAGGACTCTTGTCAGGTTCATGTGCCTGGCAGCAGCAGGCCGAGCCGGACTTTCTACTGGTCCTACAGCAGCCTCTGGTCATCCTGAAAGGACACGTGGAGCTGCCAAGTCCAGCAAACCCATTTCCTGTCTAGCTTATCTCAGCACAGCAGTGGGCTGCTTGGCCTCCAACAGCCCCAATGCTGCCAAACTTTTGGTGCAGCTCTGCACTCAGGTATTCTATATTACTTCACGCGAGCAAAATTTTGTTGATAAAACTGAAAAGAAAATATTGTACAATGTAATTTACCATTAACAAGTTCCTCAGTATTCTGTCACTTCACACCATTATTTTTCATTCTTCTGATCCAATGTAAAGCATGACACCATTGATTCTGTGCTCTCAACAGTTTCATCCAGTACTTGCATATTCAGTACAGTCTTTAAGTTAGATAGCTACAGTGCCACCAGAAAGTATTCACACCCCTTCATGTTTTCCAAATTTTGGTAGACTCATTATAAAGCTGATTTGAGTATAGTTTTCTAAAAAAAAAAAAAAAAAAAAAAATCACAAAATGACAAAGTAAAAACATATTTCAGACATTTGTGTAAATGTGTTTAAAAAATCAATCATTCCAACATAAAAGGTACATACGTATTCACACCCTTTGCTATGACACTCAAACTTAAGCTCAGGTGGACATGATTTCCACTCATCATCCTTGAAATGCTTCTACAACTTGAGTGGAGCCCACCTGTGGTAAATTCAGTTGATTGAACATCATTTAGAATGGCACACACCTGTGTATATCAGGTCTCATAGTTGACAGTGCATATCAGAGCAGAAACCAAGCAATGAAGTCTGCAGACCTCCGAGACCGGATTGTGTCAAGGAACAAATCTTGGGAGAGATACAAAAGAATTTCAGCAGGATTGAAGGCCCCGAAAAGCAGTGGTCTCCATTATTGGGAAAAGGAAGAAGTTTGGAACCACTGGGACCCTTCCAAGATCGGACCGTCCGACCAAGCTGAATAACCGGGTGAGAAGGGCCTTGATCAGAGAGGTGAACAAGAACCTTATGGTCACGAAGGCGGAGCTCCAGTGTTCATTTGCGGAGGTGGGAGAACAATCCAGAAGGTCAACCATTGCTAACGCACTCTACCAATCAGGCCTTTATGGTAGAGTGGCCAGACGGAAGCCACTTCTCACTCAAAGGCACATGGCAGCCCACTTGGAGTTTACCAAAAGGCACCTTAAGGATTCTCAGACCTGCAGAAACAAAATTCTCTGGTCTGATGAAACCAAAATGGAACTTTTCGGCCTGAATTTTAAGCGTCATAGAAGAAGAGGCACTGCATAGAAGAAGAGGCACTGCTCATCAACTGGCTAACACCATCCCTACTGTGAAGCATGGTGGTAGCAGCATCATGCTGTGGGGCTGTTTTTCAGCTCCAGGAACTGGGCGACTAGTCCGCACAGAGGGTAAGATGACAGCTGCCAAGTATAGAGAAATTCTTCAAGATAACTTGCTCCAGAGTGCTCTGGTACTTAGACTAGGGCGTCAATTCACCTTCCAACATGACAATGTACCAAAGCACATAGCCAAGACAACAAAGGAGTGGCTTCAGGAGCTGCCTGTGAATGTCCTTGAGTGGCCAAGCCAGAGCCCGGACTTGAATACAATTGAACATCTCTGGAAAGACCTGAAAATGGCTGTCCACCGACGCTGCCCATCCAACCTGACTGACCTTGAGAGGATCTGCAGAGAAGAATGGGAGAAAATGCCCCAAAACAGGTGCGCCAAGCTCGTAGCGACATACCCAAGAAGACTTGAGGCTGTGATTGCTGCCAAAGGTTTACAAAATTGTAAGCCAAGGGTGTGAGTACTTATGTACCTGTTATGTTTAAATATTTACATTTTCAATAAATTTGCACAACTGTCTGAAAATGTTTTACTTTGTCATTATGGGATATTTTATGTAGTTTTTTTTTAACTATACTCAAATCAGTTTTAGAATAAGTCTGTAACATAGCAAAATGTGGAAAAAGTAAAGCGGTGTGAATACTTTCTGCTGGGACTGTAACATGATTGGAGAGATAACAAGGGCCAGATTAAAGGACTACATTTCTGTAAAAATCTGAGTTGTAGGTGCAGTAAAATACCTTATTTTATCCTATACAGAAATATTAGCATCCCTGTTGCTGCATTTTGCTATTAATTGGATTTGTCATTCTTGAGACTTTTTTCTTTTATTTCCAGAATCTGATCTCCGCAGCAACAGGCATGAATTTGACAACAGTAGATGATCCTGTCCAGAGGAAATTCCTACCCAGTTTCCTACGTGGTGTGGCGGAGGAGAACAAGCTTATTACCTCTCCTAACTTTGTAGTGACACAGGCTCTGGTAGCTCTCCTGGCAGATAAAGTGGCCAAACTTAGGCCTGCTTATGACAAGGCTGATATGGAAAAAAGAGGTGTGTTTTCTTAGCATAAAGGAAGTGTTGAAAGTTGATGAGATACTTAGATTAGTTACTTTCTACCTTGACATTTGCTACGACATACTATTTCCCTCAAAATGTTGAATAGTCTTGACATAAAATTGCGTTAAACACAAAAACAGCATAATTTAATCAAGCCCAAAGGTTTTGTGGTTGATCTAATGTGTTGCATGCATTAAATAAAGTTTTTTAGGGCATGTCTAATTCATCAGCTACAACTCGCATTGATAATTTACTGTATATGGGCTTCCCACCTTTTTAGTTCACCTTGCTCATATCACCTTTTTGTTTTGTACATGTTTTTTTGTGTCTGTCTTTATTTTATTTTTTACATTCTCTCACTCACGGGCGATCCTTGTCATCTTGTTTTCCATGTCAAGCAGGTCTAATTGCGCATTTGTATGCCCATCCTTCCCATAATCCTTCCGCTGTAGGCCCTCTGGAGCTAGCCAATGCTCTGGCAGCCTGCTGCCTGTCCTCCAGGCTTTCTTCACAACATCGACAGTGGGCCGCCCAGCAGCTGGTGCGCACACTAGCCGCCCATGACCGTGACAATCAGAGCAGGCCACAGACCTTTGCCGATATGGCAGGGGATCTGCGGAAGTGCTCTTTTATCAAGTTAGAAGCTCATCAGAGTAGGGTGCGTTGTCATGAGAATGTTAATTTGCTTGTTTCAAACTACTGCATTTGATATTCAAATGCATTTTTCTTTTGTCTTAGGTGCTCACCTGCTGTTGGTGCAAAAATAAAGGTTTATTGGCAACTAGTGGCAATGATGGCACAGTTAGGGTGTGGAATGTTACCAAAAGCCAGTATACCCTCCAGCAGACCTGCATCTTCAATAAGGAGTAAGACACACGAAAACACAACAAATCCAGAAACGTTGACATGTTTTACACCTGTACAAGAATGAACAATTGCTGACATGTATTAGTCCTCATCATTCAGACTTTTGTTTTGCAAAAGGTTTTCCATTAACTAACATCGCAATCTTCGTTTGTTTTCAAATTACAAACCCCCAATTCCAATGAAGTTGGGATGTTGTGTAAAACAGACATACAATGATTTGCAAATACTTTTCAACCTATACTCAATTAAATACACTACAAAGACAAAATATTTAATGTTGAAACTAATGACTGTTATTGTTTTTGTTGTTTCAAACATTCTCTCATTTTGGATTTGATGCCTGCAATACATTAAAAAAAAAAGCTTGGACGGGGCAAAAAAAGACTGGGAAAGTTCAGGAATATTAAAAAAAAAAAAAAAAAAAGAAACACCTGTTTGGAACATTGCACAGATGAACAGGTTAATTGGAAACAGGTGAGTGTCATGATGGGGTATAAAATGATCATCCCCGAAAGGCTCAGTTGTTCTCAAGCAATGATGGGGTGATGTTCACCACTTTGTGAACAACTGTGTGAGCAAATAGTCCACAACAGTTTGAGAATGTTTCTCAATGTACAGTTGCAAGGAATTTAGAGATTTCATTATCTGTGGTCAATAATGCCCTCAAAAGAGTTAGTGTCTGGAGAAATTTCTGCACATAAGCAGCAAGGCCAAAAACCAACACTGAATGCCTGTGACCTTCAATCCCTAAGTGGCACTTCATCAAAAACCAGCATCATTGTGTAAAGGATATTGCAATGTGGGCTAAGGAACACTTAAGAAAACCATTGTCAGTTAACAGTTTGTCACTACATCTCCAAATGCAAGTTAAAACTTTACCATGCAAACCGAAAGCTATATATGAACAGCATCCAGAAACTCCGCCCGCTTTTCTGGGCCCAAACTCATCTGAGATGGACTAATGGACAGTGGAAAAGTGTGCTCTGGTCTGACGAGTCCACTTTTCAAATTGTTGTTGGAAATCATGGACGTCGTGTCCTCCGGACTAAAGTTCAAAAGCCAGAATCTGTGATAGTATGGAGGTGTGTTCGTGCTCATGGCATGGCTAACTCAGACATCTCTGAAGGCACCATTAATGCTGAAATGTACATACGGGTTTTGGAGCTCCGTATGCTGCCATCCAAGCAAAATCTTTTTCAGGGACATTCCTGCCTATTTCAGCAAGACAATGCGTTATACATAGGAAGCCACACTTACACGTGTTACAACAGCGTGGCTACGTAGTAAAAGAGTTTGAGTACGAGACTGAAGCTCAAAATACGACAACAGAAACCCAGACTGTGGAGCAACTGAAGTTGTAGATCAAGCAAGAATGGGAAATAATGCCACGTGCAAAGCTAAAACAAATCGTGTCTTCAGTTCCCAAACACTTATTCAGTGAGTAAAGGAAAGATGATGTAACACAATGATAAACATGCCCCCATGTCCCAGCTTTTTGGAACGTGTTGATGGCATCAAAGTCAAAATGAGTGAATATTTTATATATATTTTAATATTTCAGTCTGAACATTATCTTGTCTTTGTAGTGTATTCAACTGAAGATAGGTTAAACAGGATTTACAAATCATTGTATTCAGTTTTTATTTACATTTTACACAACGTCCCAACTTTATTGGAATTGGGGTTTGTAAAAATATTAAGATAAAGCAATAAAAACATTCCCTCTGTGGTGGAGATGATACAAAAGGGGTCTTATTATGATAGAATTACCATCATTTCTCGTGTATAACGTGCATTTTCCCCCCCAAAAAATTGTCAAAAATCAATAGTGCGCATTATACATAGATATAGGGGGAAATGGAAAACGGTCACATTTTATCAATGTAGGCCGCCATCTAGAGGTTTCTGTAAACTTTCACAAGCTGTACACTTTCATTCCAATATGCCACCGCCACCTAGAGGTTGTGAGATAGGTGTATACTTTCATTTTAATATGCCACCACCACCTTGAGGTTATGAAAAAGGTGTAGCCTACACTTTCATTCCAATATGACAGGGGTACGTATATATGTACAGTTGTGCTCATAAGTTTACATACCCTGGCAGAATTAGTAAAATATATATATATTTTTTTTTAAATACGACTGATGACTGAACAACAACCATCATTCATTTCTTTATGGTTATGTTTTGTTTAATGATAATGCTTTTCTGTAATGCTTGACAGTTTAATTTGAATCCCATTAAAATAAAATTAAATGTCTTTCTCCTGGCCCTTCATGTTTTCTTTAAAGAATTGGACCTATCTTACAAATTCTGCCTGGGTAATGAAACCTATGCGCACAACTGTGTGTTTTCTCATTTACTAAATAAAAGTTGGGCTGTGAATTTCAAAATAAGCGCAAGTAAATAAAAACAGTATTATGTGTTCAAATAAAGTGCTTAACTTCAGAATAATTATTTGAAAAAAGTAACAAAATACAGATAATACTTCATATTTTGATCATATGGGTAGAAGCAAAATCATGCATTGTAAAAATGCATTACACATAGGAAGAAGGGTGTTCCAGAATTTTTAGGTCAACTTTGGGGGTGCGTATTATACATGGGTGCACATTATACACGAGAAATTACGGTAGTTGTTGTTTCCAACCAGTAAGCAGTTTCCAAAAACACACACTATAAATGGCAACTAGTCAAATGTAGCCACTTTTTTCTGTATCACTTGAATATTTATTATTCAATTGGATAAGTCATTCCATCGTTTGGAAGTAATACTTGGTCACTTTTTTATTCTTGTTTTAATGATGACAATAATAATTGTCTATTTGTTTAAGCCAGGGGTGGGTAAACTACGGCCCGCGGGCCACAGCCAGCCCATTGATCATTTCAATCCGACCCGCCAAAGATTGGTACAGAATCGCCCAAATCATATCAAAATCATGACTCTATTCATTTGACCTTGTCCTATAATGCCGAGTGGTTCCACTAGGTTGTGCTGTAATGCCCAGTGGTTCTACCAGGTTGTCCTGTAATGCCCAGTGGTTCCACTAGGTAGAGTAGTAAGTACAGTGATACATTGGCTTGATTTTGGCTGTTCTGTTTTTAACTCTGCTACTGCTCTGAACCCTTCTTCAACCATGAGTGGGTCAAAGAAAAGAAAACCCGACAGTGAGTGCTGAGTGTTTAATATAGAATGGACAACTAAATACTTTTTCACTGTAAAAGGCTGTATGTCTAATTTGTTAAGAAACCATTGCGGTTTTAGAGGAATATAACATCAGCCGTCACTTTTCTACCAAGCATGCTGATTTTGCTAACAGCCAATCAACGGAGGAACTGATGGCTACGGCTCAGCAAAACACCTTTATCTGACAAACTGCTATCCAAGATTCATTCACCAAGGCTAGTTTTTTGTTGGCATTCAAACTAAGGAAGACCAGTAAGCCTCTTTCCCAAGGAGAGTTTCTGAAAGAATGCATGGTAGAGACAGCAAGTATCTTGTGTCCTGAGAGCATGAACAAATTTGAGATCAGCTTATAACGAAGGACAGCGACTTGCTGTGTTGAGCTAATTAATCAAGACTTAGCTAAGAAGCTAAACAAAAAAGCAGTCATTTACGTTGCATTCCTTGGTACTGGACGAAAGTAATGACATACCGAAAGGATACCGCTCAGCTTTTAATTTTTATGAGAGGGATTAATAACAATTTTGAGATAACGAAGGAGTTTTTGGCCATGGAATCCCTGAAGGGAAAAACGCAAGAAGATTTGTATGACAGCGTGTCGGGTGTCATCAAGAAGCACAAGCTACCTTGGAGTACGCATGCCAACATTACCAGAGATGGATTGCCAAATCAGTCACTGATGGTGTAGTGGTGCACTCTCCTAACTCTGGTGTAGGCAGCATGGGTTCAGTTCCCACTCAGTGACGGTTTGAATGTGAGTGCGAATGGTTGTCCGCGTCTATATGTGCCCTGCGACTGACTGGTGACCACTTCAGGGTGTAGTCCGCCTTTCGCCCGAAGTCAGCTGGGATGAGCTCCAGCGCCCCGTGACCCTAAACTCGATAGGTGTTGTTGAGAATGGATAGACAGATAGATCGCCAAATCTGACTGGAAAGAACATCAGGCTGCTAAAAAGAGGACAACCCTGAGCAGGAGGTAATTTTCCTACACTGCATAATCCACCAGGAAGCACTTAGTAAATTTGTTCTGCAGCTTGACCATGTAGCAATAAAGGTCCTTAACTTTATTCGTGCGAGGGCATTTCAGCATCATCAGTTTATTAAGTTTCTCGTAGAAACTGATGCTGATCACCAGAACTTGCTTTACCGCTCAAATGTCCGCTAGTTCAGTTGGGGAAAGTGTGCCATCGAGTGTGGGAGCTCAAAGAGGATCTCTTTTTTTTGTCTGTTTTTGAGGAAACAAGACGATTTTCCTGAGCTGAGTGTCACAGATTGGCTTTTGTGATTTAGCTTTTGCTGTGGACATACTGACATATGAATGAGCTGAACGTGAAGCTACAAGGGAGAGACCAGTTTCTGCATGAAATGTATACAAACATCAAACCCTTCAAAACCAAGCTAGCTTTATTCTCAAAGCAAATGTCAAACAAGTCATTTGTTCATTTCCCCACTGGCTACGCTGAAAGAGGCTCCTCGACGTGGAAAAAATACAGGAAATCACTAAACGACCTGCATGGAGAATTCTGCCATCTGTGCTCTGATTTTGGAAAAATTGACAAGTCACTTCAGCTGGTGTAATGTCCCCTCACACAAGACCCTGAAACAGCACCACGGGAGCTGCAGATGGAACTGATTGATCTCCAATGTGATACTGTCTTAAAAGAGAAGTTCAACTCACAAACTGGATGAGTTTTATGCTTCATTAAGAGCAGACAAATTTCCAAAAATGCGGAAGATTGCACAGAGGATGCTGGTGGTGTTTGGCTCTACATATGTGTGTGAACAGACTTTTAGTGTGATGAACACTAACAAAACATCCTACAGATCCCAGCTGAGTGATGAACACCTTAGATGTGTTCTGAGAATTGCCACAACAAAACTAACACCAGACTTTGATGCACTGGCAAAAAAAGAAAGGTGATCAACAACAAAGCTGTTCCCATTAAAAGTAAATCTAAGTATTAACACTACAATGCCTTTTATATATATATATATATATATATATATATGTAAGCATCTGGTCCTGGCTTGGCCCACCTGTCAGATATTAAAAGTCAATGTGGCCCCTGAGCCAAAACGTTTGCTCACCCCTGGTCTAAGATGTTGTTTTTTGTTGTTGTCTTATCAGAGATGGTTCTTCAGCGGAGGGCCGGACATGTTTGGGATCACCTAGTGATTTTTGCCTAACTCCACTGGCTTGGAGTGTGACTGGAAAATATCTTGCGTCTGCCATGGAGAAAATGGTCAACATCTGGCAAGTGAATGGTAAACATTCAACTTTTTCAGTCTGCTATTTTCCGAATGAGAATTAATTAGTAGTTATTTTTTCATAATAAAAGTTTTAATGGAGCTGAATATCTATGTCGTACTCACCCTAAACTATAAATGGCATATTCTAACGCCACACAACAAAAGTATTAACACTCATTGCTGCCATTAAAAGAAAACAGATTCTCCCAGCACAAATTATTAATGGGCCACTCCCTAAACATGATAATCCACAACAGTTGAATTACAATACATTTTCTGGGCGCTTCTTAATCTTTTCCTGTGTAATATGAATTTATATATACATAGCACAAAGAGTATGGTAATTTGTGTTGGTAGATTATTTCTTTGTTCTATCAAAGCTTCATGGCAAAAAATATTCATAAAATTTAATGAGCGCCGCTCGGTGGATTGTCTTGAGCATGTCTGCATGACAGTCACAGGTTCTAGGTTGTTGGGTTCACTGAAGACAAAAGACAAAACTTCCCATGAGTGTGAATGGCCCCTCCTTGAGCCGTCACCTTATCGTGGTGGAGGGGTTTGTGTGTCCCAATGATCCTCGGAGCTAAGTTGTCTGGGGCTTTATGCCCCTGGCAGGGTCACCCATGACAAACAGGTCCTAGGTGAGGGACCAGAAAAAAGCACGGATCAAAGACCCCTTATGATGACGATGAACTCAGTTTTCCCTTGCACGGACGCGGGTCACCGGGGCCCCCCTCTGGAGCCAGGCCTTTAGGTGGGGCTCGAAGGCGAGCGCCTGGTGGCCGGGCCTGCACCCATGGGGCCCGGTCGGGCACAGCCCGAAAGGATAACGTGGGTACCCCTTCCCATGGGCTCACCACCTGTGGGAGGGGCTATAGGGGCCTCGGGTGCAGTGCCAGCTGGGCGGTGGTCGAAGGCAGGGACCTTGGCGATCCGATACCCGGCTACAGAAGCTGGCTCTCGGTACGTGGAATGTCACCTCTCTGGCAGGGAAGGAGCCCGACCTGGTGTGTGAGATCGAGAAGTTCCGACTAGATATAGTTGGACTCGCCTCCACACACAGCTTGGGCTCTGGTACCAGTCCTCTTGAGAGGGGTTGGATTCTCTTCCACTCTGGAGTTGCCCACGGTGAGAGGCGCTGAGCAGGTGATGGTATACTTACTGCCCCGTGGCTCGACGCCTGTACGTTGGGGTTCACCCCGGTGGACGAGAGGGTAGCCTCCCTCCGCCTTCGGGTGGGGGGGGTGGGTCCTGACTCTTGTTTGTGCCTGTGCACCAAACAGCAGTTCAGAGTACCCACCCTTTGGGGGACATTGAGTCCGAGTGGACCATGTTCCGCGCCTCCATTGCTGAGGTGGCCGACCGGAGCTGTGGCCGTAAGGTGGTCGGTGCCTGTCGTGGCGGCAATCCCTGAACCCGTTGGTGGACACGGCCTTTTTGGCCTGTGGGACTCCTGAGGCAGCTGATAGGTACCGGCTCGCCAAGCGGAATGCAGCTTTGGTGGTTGCTGAAGCAAAAACTCTGGTATGGGAGGAGTTCGGTGAGGCCATGGAGAAAGACTTCCGGATGGCTTCGAGGAAATTCTGGTCCACCATCCAGCGTCTCAGGAGGGGGAAGCAGTGCACCATCAACACGTTGTATAGTGGGGATGGGGCGCTTCTGACCTCGACTCGGGACGTTGTGAGTCGGTGGGGAGAATACTTCGAAGACCTTCTCAATTCCACCGACACGCCTTCCCATGAGGAAGCAGAGTCTGGGTTCTCTGTGTTGGGCTCTCCTATCTCTGGGGTTGAGGTCACCGAGGTGGTTAAAAAGCTCCTCGGTGGCAAGGGAGATTCGCCCGGAGTTCCTAAAGGCTCTGGATGTTGTGGGGCTGTCCTGGTTGACACGCCTCTGCAACATCGCATGGACATCGGGTACAGTGCCTCTGGATTGGCAGACTGGGGTGGTGGTCCCCCTTTTTAAGAATGAGGACCGGAGGGTATGTTCCAACTACAGGGGGATCACACTCCTCAGCCTCCCTGGTAAGGTCTATTCAGGGGTGCTGGAGAGGAGGGTCCGTCGGCGAGCCCTGTGGGGGGTGCTTCGGAAATATGGGGCATCGAACCCCCTGGTAGAGTCTGTTCGGTCCCTGTACGACCGGCGTCAGAGTTTGGTCCGCATATCCGGCAGTAAGTCGGAATCGTTTCCGGTGAGGGTTGGACTCCGCCAAGGCTGCCCTTTGTCACCGATTCTGTTAATAAATTTATGGACAGAATTTCAAGGCGCAGCCGAGGCGTAGAGGGGGTCCGGTTTGGTGGCCTCAGTATTGCATCTCAGCTTTTTGCAGATGATGTGGTTCTGTTGGCTTCATCAAGCCGTGATCTCCAACTCTCACTGGAGCAGTTCGAAGCGGCTGGGATGAGAATCAGCACCTCCCAATCTGAGACCATGGTCCTCAGTCGGAAAAGGGTAGCGTGCCCTCTCCAGATCGGGGATGAGATCCTGCCCCAAGTGGAGGAGTTCCAGTATCTTGGGGTCTTGTTCACGAGTGAGGGAAGAATGGAACGGGAGATCGACAGGCGGATCGGTGCAGCGTCTGCAGTGATTTGGACTTTGTATCGGTCCGTTGTGGTAAAGAAGGAGCTAAGCTGAAAGGCGAAGCTCTCAATTTACCTTTCGATCTACGTTCCTACCCTCACCTATGGTCATGAGCTGTGGGTCGTGACCGAAAGAACAAGATCCCGGATACAAGCGGTCGAAATGAGTTTTTCCTCCGCAGTGTGTCCGGGCTCTTAGAGATAGGGTGAGAAGCTCGGTCATCCGGGACGATCTCCGAGTCGAGCCGCTGCAGAGGTGGCTGGGGCATCTGATTCGGATGCCTCCCGGACGCCTCCCTGGTGAGGTGTTCTGGGCACGTTCCACTGTGAGGAGACCCCGGGGATAACCCAGGACACGCTGGACAGACTATGTCTTTCGGCTGCCCTGTGAACACCCCGGGATCCCCCAGAAGGGCTGGATGAAGTGGCTGGGGAGAGGGAAGTCTGGGCCTCCCTGCTAAAGCTACTGCCCCCGCGACCCGTCCTCGGATAAGCGGTAGAAAATGGATTCTTGGATGGAGTGTGACTGGTTGTGCCCTGCGATTGACTGCTGACCAGTCCAGTGTGTACCCCGCCCCTTGCCCATAGTCAGATGGGATAGGCTCCAACTTAACCGCATCCCAAACGAGAACAAGTGGTATATAAAAAGGATGGTTCTGTTTCACTGCACATAGAAATTCCATACAGTATACTGACTTTATCTCTGGTAAAGCTATTGACCATTGTTTTGAATTAAAAGATTTAATACAGCATAACGTGTTTGAAAGTAATTTTTTTTAAATTTGTCAACCATTCGCCTGTCATTGAAGATATGACCTTCACGATAGTCGCTGGCAAAATATCTGTTCACAAATTTTGCCAAACAAATCATGCAAGTGACTCACTGAGGCAACCCCTTACGGGACTATCCAAAAGTCACAACAACAATTCATTGTTTTATGACTAGCCTCTCATTTCCTTCTTGAAGGCGGTAAAGGCCTTTTGGATGTGCAGCCTCACTGGGTTTCAGCCCTGGCTTGGCCTGAAGACGAAGCAGAATCTTTGTGGTCTGGGGAACCCACAGACATGCTTCTGGTGGGTCGAATGGATGGATCGCTGGGCCTCATTGAAGTACTGGATTCCTGCAGTATGCACCGCACTGAGCTGGAGCACTGTTACAGGAAAGATGGTATGGAGATTGTGTTATATTTGTAAATTTGTTTTGACAGCATTGTGAATGACAAAAGCACAAGATTGTTTTGCGTGGGACAAATATGTTGATGATAGACGGACAAATATGTTGATGAAATACAAAGTACATTTTGATTTTTTCAGTGGCAGTGATGAACATAGCATGGTGCAGAGAAGACAAGCCCTTTGCAGTGGGCTACGCAGACGGCAAGCTACTGATTGGATCCAAAGAGCCCTTAGAACAAGGAGCCATTGTGGTCATTGATGCACACAAGGTATGAAAATGCACAATAAGCTTTAAGTATAATTGTAGTACATTTACAATTTACAAGTTATCAAAGAAATGGATATACATGTTTTTCAGGAATCAATCACTAATATGAAGTGGAGTCCTACGGGTCAAATCTTGATGACATGTGCCAAAGAAGAGACTGTGAAGCTTTGGGCCAATCCCGACTCACGTTCTGAACTGGGCACTGGCTGGCGTTGTTTAATGACTCTTAAACAACCCTCTCTGGTTAATGGTGTTGCCTGGTGCAGCTTACCTGGATGTGGCCCAAAGCCCCTCAGCATGCTAGCTATGTAGGTCTTTATCAAGAAATAATATAAAAGTTCTGAACAATTTCCTAAAATGTATTAAGGTTAAGACATACACTGGAGCAATATACAAAATTATTTGACTACACAATAACTAACACCTCAACCCTGGTGTTAGATTTATACTTGAGTAACTGTAAAATAATAATCACTTTACAACCATGAATGTTTTAGTGTATTTTTTTGGGCACATAACATTGCATCGCTGCATGTCATATCTAAATGGCTAAATAAATATGTAGAAAAGGAAATAGTTATGAAATATTGTACATAATCTGTTCATACTATTGCCAACAGATAATTACCTATAAACAAATTTTCGCTCAAACATACTCAATCCAGAGTTTGGAAATTAGCCAGTCAGGAACCAGCAATACAGCGTAAGTTATGATATGATATGCTGTAGGTGCATAAGACAGGTGTTATTCCTAATTATTTAGGTTGTGCCCAAATAAATGCTCGCTGGACACAGCTAGTGGTACGGGCCTTCCCAAACTCTTTGAACCCACAGCTATTTAAAACAATTGAATAGTTGCGTAAACCAGCACATGGGGGAAAAAAACCTGTAGCAGTTCTCCCCAAAAATATTAATCAGGGAGTCAAAATTGATGAAGCTTCCTGATCCAAACATGCCTATGCAATAGATAGTTAACTATATAATTGTGTATATTTCTACCCTTCAGAACCTAGAATAATTGTCTCCTATGTCCTCGTAACAAACTCGCAAAATTAGTATTGAAAATGGTCATGTGCCTATTGAGTGCATAAGAGATTCTGAACACAATTGTGACTGACTTTGATTGCTTTGAGTTTCATGTGCAATCATGCTTTTCAGATGCTGTCAAAACGGTCTGGTCACAGTCTGGACTGTTCCACAGGAAATCTCAAACTTTCCAGAATCCTGTTCTTCAGACTCCGAGGGGTGGTGGGAGAAAGAAACTAATCCTAAACACATGGTGCTTTTTTGATTTTATTAATTTAATGGAACATCATATATTGTTTCCATAAATATTGTGACTAATACTAAACACATAACTTTTCACATGCTTTCACCGTGGTTGTGTTGTAGGCATCACAATGGTCACAAGATGGAGCAACGTGTGTTTTCCAACTGAAGGGCCACATCACTCCAGTGAGAATGGTTGTCTTTAGTCCTGACGGTCTTGCTTTGGCCTCTGGGGGAGTTGGAGGCCTCATGAACATCTGGTCCCTGAGAGTAAGAAATATATTCTAGAGATGAAGTTGTAGCCCCAGTTAATAAAGACTATCGGTGCCAGTCACAAAGATCTATATCAGAGACAGCTCGTCTGAGGGGGGAAAAAAAGACTATATATTAGACCTCGGACTCGTCTCAATCCGCAATCACTATTCGCATTGACAGTAACGAATGACTAACAGATCACAATTGGATTGTTACTCCTTGTCCTATTCCGAAATAAAGATGTCACTGTCCAACAAATGAACAATTCGATTTATTTGATAACTATCTGTAGGGCCGTGGTTAAATCCAGGTCGCAATTTATTTTTTGAGGGTGGGAGGGTTGCAGATTTTGTCACAACACAAGAGAAGACTGAGCATTTTTGCTGGCATGTTGTAGTAACTGCTTTTCCCTTCGGAAAATGCTTCTTTTTAGTTTAAAATGGCCTAGTTTAACTAGGATCCCTCACCGCATCATGGCCGTGGTCTGTTAAACGCTGGTCTCTGAGCTTTAAAATCTTCTACAAAACCAGCTAGAGAGCTTAGCTGGTAGTTAGCAGTAGCTGGCTAGCTCTCATCAATCATTTGCCTCGATGTGTTGAATGAATCTTGCATAACTTTATCCAATTCATCTGCCGCGCTCGCAGTCTACCATAAACATCCGTGTAACTCCTCGCGGCCATCAGAAGCCATGGAGATTATCGTCTCGGGGGAGACTACGGCATTGTGTTCCATGTGACAACTGTGGCTACAATTGTGCGTATACGCCTGCGCAGTAAGTCAAAATGGTGGCGGAAGTAAACAAAGCATTGCAGCTCTTATCAGAAGAAAATGTCCTTCGACTCATTTTCATTCGAATGTGAAGATTATGATTTGGGATATTTTCAAGTGTACTCATGAGTGAATTTGAATTGCCACTCATTTGTTTGTAGTGCTACTGTGTAGAACATGTTTTCTAAGCTCTCCATGTCATGCATGGTGTCTGCAGTTGGCTGTGTATGAACTAGAGTTATTTTGTGTGTTTAACAGGATGGGTCAGTAGTTCAAACAGTTGTTGCTGGTTCAGGGGCCATTCAGAATATTGTGTGGATCCCTGATGTGGGTGTTGCTGTCTGCTCCAACAGGTCAAAGGTAAAGCATGTGTCCTGTCTTGTACTGTTCTGTGGTTGTCGCGGTATGGCCATATTAAACCGGATATTTACAACCCCAATTCCAATGAAGTTGGGACGTTGTGTTGAACATAAATAAAAACAGAATACAATGATTTGCAAATCATGTTCAACCTATATTTAATTTAATACACTACAAAGACATTTAATGTTCAAACTGATAAACTTTATTGTTTTTAGCAAATAATCAATAACTTGGAATTTTATGGCTGCAACACGTTCCAAAAAAGCTGGGACAGAGTCATGTTTACCACTGTGTTACATCCCCTTTTCTTTTAACAACATTCGATAAACGTTTGGTAACTCAGGACACTAATTGTTGAAGCTTTGTTGGTGGAATTCTTTCCCATTCTTGCTTGATGTACAACTTCAGCTGTTCAACAGTCCTGGGTCTCCGTTGTCGTATTTTACGCTTTATTTTAAAAACAGCATTTTATGTCTGCTTGTGTTTTGTTTGACGAATATTTACATTTGTTTGCTGATAGGAAATGTTTAAGTGTGACAAACATGCAAAACAAAAAGAGATCAGGAAGGGGGCCAGCACTTTTTCTCTGTGCGTGTGCGTGCGTGCGTGCGTGCGTGCGTGCGTGCGTGCGTGCGTGCGTGCGTGCGTGCGTGTGTGTGTGTGCAGTATGTATATGTATGTAGATACACACACGTACATTTACTCTCTTCTGCTTTCTTTTCCATTGTGTGTTTTTTTAGGATGTGTTGGTTGTAAATTGTTCAAAAGAGTTCATGGCAACCAACCATGTGCTGGCCACTTGCCGCACAGCTCTTAAGAAACAGGGTGTAGTTGGCCTCAACATGGCGCCTTGCATGAGGGCCTTCCTGGAGAGACTACCTCTTATGTTGCAGGAGCAGTATGCATATGAGAAGGTATGGACATTTAATATGCTGACTAGTTATCTTAATAAGTAAACAAGGCACATTATTGTTTTATTCTATCCATTTTCCATACTGGGATAGAGCTGGGATAAGTTTAGAAATTAAAATAAATAAATATGCTACTATTCCAGTAAATCGCTGAGAAGCACTTAAAGACATTACATTACATTCATATTTTTGGACTGGGACAATGTTGCCTTCCCCAGAAAGAACCCATTAGGAGGACATGAAATCTCTGCACAACCAAACAAAATCCTTTGCATCCACTCCTTTATTTGTGGAACATCAAATTAGATGAACACCACTGTGCATATACACTTGAAATCACTCATTGAGTCATTTTGTCGTGTGCATGTCAACGAGTTAAGCTTTTTAGGTCTAAAGACTACAAACTTCGAAAATCATAAACAGACCCTGTGTCTGTAACTTCCACCTTACTGTGGAGAAGGTAAGGGGGAAAGTGTTTAAGCAAAAATAAATTTTAATTCCAACAAGAAATTATGCCACCCATGCCAAACTATGTCACGATCATCTATTGTTACAGTCTGATTAAGCAGCACATTACTGTGAAATATAACCTCGCTTATAGGAATATATATTGATAAAATTCTGTATGATCAACAACATACTTAGCTATCAGTTGATACTGTTGAACACATCAGGCTTAATACTCTTTCCAGTTTCATTCATTCAGTTGTTTTCTGAACATCTAGCCTCATGTAGTATGTGGGGAGCAGCTTATCCACAGCCCCTACATGCAGTGCCTCGCCTCTCTGGCAGTGGGACTCCACCTGGACCAGCTCCTGTGCTGCCCACCAGTGCCACCTTCTCTCCGACACTGCCCACCCGAGTCTGGTACTGCCATCTGGAGTGCCAGTGAGTGGGCCTGGCTGGACTGCTTCTCAACAACAGTGAAGGCAGCAGAGGCCCTGGCTCGAGGTGCTACCTTCCCTCAGTCCTTTACTGTTCCTGACCTGGAACCTGTTCCAAAAGATGAAATGACCTTGCTCATGGTGAGGAGGGGTTCCAATGTTTTTTCTACATTTCAAACGCTAATTTCTTGTAAGCTATAATGAGCATCTTAAATAATCTTGTTTCTGCTGTGTGCTTTTACAGGACAATACTAAATGGGTCTCTGGTATGGATGAACAAATCATGTCCTGGGCAACCTCTAGACCTGAGGTAATTAAATTGTTGCCTGATATTTGTATCATAAACATCTTGTAATTATTCTAACAGTGATAGCACTTGGTGTGTCTATTTTCACTACATTTGCATGTTGGATGTTTCCAGGACTGGCACCTGGGAGGGAAATGCGATGTGTATTTGTGGGGTGCTGGGCGACATGGTCAGTTGGCTGAGGCAGGCAGAAACCTCTTGATACCAACCATTGCACCCTCCTTCTCACAGGCGCAACAGGTATACACACAAATAATCCAACAATTCTCATGTCTTTCTTAAACACAAGTATTATTGCATAACAGTTAATTAAGATAGTTCATTTCTGGAACCATGTTAAATGGTGTGACTATCACGACATCAGTTTTGGTCAGGCTAAGGATCAGGTTGTTAATACTTCTGGTCAGAAGGAAGTATATCACCAACCATCAATTTGTCTTAAACCAGGGGTGGGGAGCATTTTGATGTCATGGGCCATATTTGAAATTTTAGGTGTCAGTCATTTTTGTTATGGACCACACTGTAGCTAGGGTTTCCCTTAGAGAGCCATTATGATTGTGAAACCATATAAATAGATAATGGCCTTATCATCTACATAGAGTATACACACAAAAATTGATGAATAAGTAAAACCCCAATTCCAATGAAGTTGGGAAGTTGTGTTCAACATAAATAAAAACAGAATACAATGATTTGCAAATCATGTTCGACCTATATTTAATTGAATACACTACAAAGACAAGATATTTAATGTTCAAACTGATAAACTTTATTGTTTTTGGCAAATAATCATTAACTTAGAATTTTATGGCTGCATCACGTTCCAAAAAAGCTGGGACAAGGTCATGTTTACCACTGTGTTACATCACCTTTTCTTTTAACAGCATTCAATAAACGTTTAGGAACTGAGGACACTAATTGTTGAAGCTTTGTAGGTAGAATTCTTTCCCATTCTTGCTTGAGGTCTCCGTTGTCGTATTTTACGCTTCATAATGCGTCACCCATTTTCAATGGGAGACAGGTCTGGACTGCAGCCAGGCCAGTCTAGTACCCACAGTCTTTTACTGCGGACCCACACTGTTGTAACACGTGCAGAATGTGGTTTGAAATAAATTTCTTGCTGAAATAAACGTCCATGAAAAAGACGTTGCTTGGATGGCAGCATATGTTTCTCCAAAACCTGTTTGTACCTTACAGCATTAAGCCTTCACAGATGTTACCCATGCCATTGGTACTAACACAGCCCCATACCATCACAGATGCTGGCTTTTGAACTTTGCGTCCATAACAGTCCAGATGGTTCTTTTCCTCTTTGGCCCGGAGGACACGACGTCCACAATTTCCAAAAACAATTTGAAATGTGGACTCGTCGGACCACAGAACACTTCCACTTTGCGTCAGTCCATCTTAGATGACCTTGGACCCAGATAAGCCGGCTGCGTTTCTGGCTGTTGTTGATACATGGCTTTTGCTTTGCATAGTAGAGTTTCAAGTTGCACTTACGGATGTAGCACCAGACTGTTTTTACTGACATTGGTTTTCTGAAGTGTTCCTGAGCCCATGTGGTGATATCTTTTACATATTGATGTCGGTTTTTGATGCAGTTCCGCCTGAGGGATCGAAGGTTACGGGCATTCAATGTCGGTTTCCGGCCTGGCCGCTTAGATGCAGTGATTTCTCCAGATTCTCTGAACCTTTTGATGTTATTATGGACCGTAGATGATGAAATCCCTAAATTCCTTGCAATTGTACGTTGAGGAACATTGTCCTTAAACTGTTCGACTATTTTCTCATGCACTTGTTCACAAAGAGGTGAACCTCGCCCCATCTTTGCTTGTGAATGACTGAGCAATTCAGGGAAGCTCCTTTTATACCCAATCATGGCACCCAACTGTTCCCAATTAGCCTGTTCACCTGTGGGATGTTCCAAACAGGTGTTTGATGACCATTCCTCAACTTTCTCAGTCTTTTTTGCCACCTGTCCCAGGTTTTTGGGAACTTGTTGCAGCCATAAAATTCTAAGTTAATGATTATTTGCTAAAAACAATAAAGTTTATCAGTTTGAACATTAAATATCTTGTCTTTGTAGTGTATTCAATTAAATACAGGTTCAACATGATTTGCAAATCATTGTATTCTGTTTTTATTTATATTTAACAGAACATCCCAACTTCATTGGAATTGGGGTTGTAGTTTTGAAATATGAAGTCAAGGAAAACAATTTGGTCAACTATTGTTCAGTTTATTTCAAAAAGTGGTTTGGTAACAAAACTGCTTGCAATCTTTAAACATTATTAAAAGTGAAGACAATTCGCAATTTTGGAACAGTGTTTTGCAAGAAACATGAAGAACGTACATGATTTGCTTTTGCAGGCCACATAAAATGTGGTGGGCCTCATTTGGCCCCCAGGTCTTGAGTTTGACACCAGTGGTTTACCTGGACAGATGGTCTAGACTCCAGGCGATTTGTGTACGTAGGAGTCAAAATGTGAATGTAAAATCCATCCATCCATTTTCTGTACCGCTTAGCGTTACTAGGGTCACAGGTGAGCCTAGTGCCTATCCTAGTGGATTTTGGGTGAGGGCGGGGCACACCATGAACTACTATTGTACTGGCTATGCCCACCCCTCCTTGAGCAGTCACCTTTTCGTGGTGGAGGTGTTTGTGTGTCCCAGTGATCCCAATGAGCTAAGTTGTCTGGGGCTTTATGCCCCTGGCAGGGTCACCCATGACAAACAGGTCCAAGGTGAGGGACCAGACAAAGTACGGCTCAAAGACCCCTTATGATGACGACAAACTATGGACTCAGTTTTCCCTTGCCCGGACGCAGGTTACCGAGGCCCCCCTCTGGAGCCACGCCTGGAGGTGGGGCTCAAAGGCGAGCGCCTGGTGCCTGGGCCTGCACCCATGGGGCCCAGCCGGGCACAGCCCGAAAGGGTAACGTGGGTCCCCCTTCCCATGGGCTCACAACCTGTGGGAGGGGCCATAGGGGTCGGCTGCAGTGCGAAATGGGCGGTGGCCGAAGGCAGGGACCTTGGCGATCCAATCCCCGGCTACAGAAACTGGCTCTAGGGACGTGGAATGTCATCTGGCAGGGAAGGAGCCCGAGCTGGTGTGTGAGGTCGAGAAGTTCCGACTAGATATAGTCTGACTCGCCTCCACACACAGCTTGGGCTCTGGTACCAGTCCTCTTGAGAGGGGTTGGACTGTCTTCTACTCTGGAGTTGCCCACGGTGAGAGGCGCCGAGCAGGTGTGGGTGTACTTATTACCCCCCAGCTCGGCGTCTGTACGAGAGGGTAGCCTCCCTCCGCCTTCGCGTGGGGGGACGGGCACCAAACAACAGTTCAGAGTACCCACCCTTTTTGGAGTCCTTGGAAGGCCGCTAGGGACTCCATCGTTCTGCTGGGGGACTTCAATGCTCAACGTGGGCAATGACAGTGAGACCTGGAAGGACGTGATTGGGAGGAACGGCCCCCCCGATCAGAACCCGAGCGGTGTTCTGTTATTGGACTTCTGTGCTCATCACGGATTGTCCATAACGAACACCATGTTCAAGCATAAGGGTGTCCACATGTGCACTTGGCACCAGGACACCCTAGGTCGCAGTTCGATGATCGACTTTGTGGTCGTGTCATCGGACTTGCGGCCGCATGTCTTGGACACTCGGGTGAAGAGAGGGGCGGAGCTGTCAACTGATCACCACCTGGTGGTAAGTTGGCTGCGATGGTGGGGGAAGATGCCGGTCCGGCGTGGCAGGCCCAAATGTATTGTGAGGGTCTGCTGGGAACGTCTGGCAGAATCCCCTGTCAGAAGGAGTTTCAACTCCCATCTCCGACAGAACTTTGCTCATGTTCCGGGGGAGACTGGGGACATCGAGTCCGAGTGGACCATGTTCCGCGCCTCCATTGCTGAGGTGGCCGACCGGAGCTGTGGCCGTAAGGTGGTCGGTGGCTGTCGTGGCGGCAATCCCCGAACTCGTTGGTGGACACCAACGGTGAGGGATGCCGTCAAGCTGAAGGAGGAGTCCTATCGGGCCTTTTTGGCCTGTGGGACTCCTGAGGCAGCTGATGGATACCGGCTGGCCAAGCAGAATGCAGCTTTGGTGGTCGCTGAAGCAAAAACTCGGGCATGGTAGGAGTTCGGTGAGGCCATGGAGAAAGACTTTCGAACAGCTTTGAGGAAATTCTGGTCCACCATCCGGCGTCTCAGGAGGGGGAAGCAGTGCACCATCAACACTGTGTATAGTGGAGATGGGGCGTTGCTGACCTCGACTCGGGACGTCGTGGTGGGGAGAATACTTTGAAGACCTCCTCAATTCCACCGACACACCTTCCCATGAGGGAGCAGAGTCTGGGTTCTCTGAGGCGGGCTCTCCTATCTCTGGGGTTGAGGTCACCGAGGTGGTTATAAAGCTCCTCGGTGGCAAGGCCCCGGGGGTGGATGAGATTCACCCGGAGTTCCTTAAGGCTCTGGATGTTGTAGGGCTGTCATGGTTGACACGCCTCTGCAACATCGTGTGGACATCGGGGACAGTACCTCTGGATTGGCAGACTGGGGTGGTGGTCCCCCTTTTTAAGAATGGGGACCGGAGGGTGTGTTCCAACTACAGGGGGATCACACTCCTCAGCTGCCCTGATAAGGTCTATTCAGGGGTGCTGGAGAGGAGGGTCCGTCGGGAAGTTGAATCTCAGATTCAGGAGGAGCAGTGTGGTTTTCGTCCTGGCCGTGGATGAGATCCTGCCCCAAGTGGAGGAGTTCAAGTATCTTGGGGTCTTGTTCACGAGTGAGGGAAGAATGTAACGGGAGATCTACAAGCGGATCGGTGCAGCGTCTGCAGTGATGCGGACTTTGTATCGATCCGTTGTGGTAAAGAAGGAGCTAAGCCGAAAGGCTAAGCTCTCGATTTACCGGTCAAGCTACGTTCCTACCCTCACCTATGGTCACAAGCTGTGGGTCGTGACCGAGAGAACAAGATCCCGGATACAAGCGGCCGAAATGAGTTTCCTCCGCAGGGTGTCCGGGCTCTCCCTGAGAGAGAGGGTGAGAAGCACGGTCATCCGGGAGGATCTCAGAGTAGAGACGCTGCTCCTCCACATCGAGAGGAGCCAGTTGAGGTGGCTGGGGCATCTGATTCGGATGCCTCCCGGATGCTTCCCTGGTGAGGCGTTCCGGCCATGTCCCACCGGGAGGATTCCCCAGGGACGACCCAGGACACGCTGGAGAGTCTACATCCTTCGGCTGGCCTGGGACCACCCCGGGATCCCCCCGGAAGAGATGGATGAAGTGGCTGGGGAGAGGGAAGTCTGGGCATCCCTGCTAAAGCTACTGCCCCCGCGACCCGACCTCGGATAAGCGGTAGAAAATGGATGGATGACTCATTTATCAAAAGTTAAATTTATCTCTTACATAATGTAACCTATACATTATAACCTTTTACATAATGTAACCTATACATACATAAATATATCTGTATAGTAGGTGCAAGCTGATGCTTAAAATCTTCAACTCTTAGCAAATTCCTTTTCAGTCAATCCGTCAGCATCTCTCCCACCAGGTCGTGTGTGGTCAGAACTGCACGTTTGTTATGCAGCCTAACGGGACTGTGTTGGCCTGTGGAGAGGGAAGCTATGGCCGTCTGGGACAAGGCAACTCTGATGACCTGCATGTCCTCACTGTCATCTCAGCTCTTCAAGGTGATGTTAAATCATCTGTTCAATATGTCCAATTGTCTTTTCACCTTTTGAGACTTCGTAAGCTATAGTGTATTAAATGACTCAAATGTTTGCAGTTGCTTATGATTAATTAAGAAGGGGGTCTAGTTGAGATTTTGGAGGAGTTTTGTTTTCCCGTAATTCCTTATTAGTTACGTTAACCTTTGACTGTGACAATGTCTTGGTATTCATCAGGTTTTGTGGTGACTCAGCTGGTGACATCATGTGGTAGTGACGGCCACTCGATGGCTCTGACAGAGAGTGGTGAGGTGTTTAGCTGGGGCGATGGTGACTATGGCAAGCTGGGCCATGGAAACAGTGACCGCCAGCGCCGACCAAGACAGATTGAAGCTCTTCAAGGAGAAGAGGTGGTGCAGGTCAGTTATGTTGCTAAAGTCACAAGGAGTATATTGTATACAGTCATCGGCCATCCATCTACCACCTATCCGCGGTTGCGTGGCGTACATGCATACATGCACAGACATCGGTGTTTGCGGGTCTGTCAGAGCAGCTTATTTCATTCATTCCCTTTTAGTGAGGCACAATGAAGGTCTCTCATGCATGGAAAGAGCAATCCTGCGTGACTGGAGCCTTGTCACTTGACCAGTGTGGCAAAAGACAATGTAATTAAATACAGTCATCCCCTGCCCCCAATGCATGCTGACAGGTGGGGTGATTTAAAAAATAAATAAATAAAAATTAAAAATGGGCTAATATTGTTGCACCAAATACCAAAACCAGTACCATACCAAGGTATTTTGAAATGAAAAAATAGCATGGTACCAGTTTTTTTTTTTTTTTTTTAAATGACTTGGAGTTAAAAAAACTGTGGCTTTAACAAAACATGACTTAGCGCAGGTGCGCGACACACTGAAGCCCAGCTTGGTGTGCTCATCCCGGATACAGGACTCCTTGTTGTAAATCGATAAGAATAAAAATCCACCCAAATGCAAAAGAAAAACCACTTATATCCAAGTGGAGAAAAAAGGTCCACTCTTTCAGTGTCGTGGCTCTGTACGCAATGCATTAAAAAAAAAAAAAGTTTAATATAGAGCTGATATCTAGCGCTAGCCATTTTTTATGGTTTTCTTGTTAATAACCAAAATGACATTTAATAATGCAATTAAGCTTTTGTATTCATCGGGTAAAATTCTTTTAGTGGTACCAGGTATTATAATAAGAAATTGATGAAACAAGGGTGGTCTAATAATTTTTTTTCATGACTGTATGTATCTCAGTAAACTGTATACAGTCGATGTACAATTTTATATACATACCAGCACACACATTCGCCATATAATATACAATATATGGTAATCCAGGCATTGATCTAATTATTTAATCAAATGACTGTTAAGAATGGGTCTAATTCCATTATTATATATTTTTTTAAGTTAATCATAATGTCTTGCATTAACAAGAATAAATATAAAAGTATTTGAAGTTGTTTCGTCAGTTTTCATTCCGCTGCTTTTACTGATGTTTTAGATTTTTGCCGCAGTATCCTTTCAGTACTGGTATCGAGGTACTTTATGCAGGTAATAGTATTGAAGTCAGAATTTTGGTACCGTGACACCACTAGCTAATAATAATAAAAATGGGCAAATAATTTCTACAATGATTCAGAGGGTTTGATGTCCGCTGTTCACATATTTATAATCCACCTCACATGTCCGCACAACTTGTGGATTGTCTGCCCACTCTGCGAGGAGATGGGCCAAACCCGGTTTTGGTACTTTCGTGGACCGGTATATCCCCAGCGCGCTTAAAATTGGACATCTGTGCTGGTGTGGGCATCACCACAGTCCACTTGAGTCCTCTCTAATGGAAGCGGGTTATTGCATACCCTTTAAAAGCGGTGCAACATAGTTTCGTATGGTGACGTAACATGGATTTAAAAATATATTATAATAATAATGCATTCAACTAATTGATTTCTACAGTGATTAAGAGGTTTGGAGGCCTACTGTTAGAATAAATCTGTCAGCCACCCCACACGTCCGAGGACCTCAAGTGTCTCAGCCTGCATGTACACTGATCAGATTCACCACAATCGCGTTAGATTTTGGATGTGATATGAATAGTTTGCTTGCGCTGACACCACCCAGTTTGGCACAGACCGGGTTGCCAAATAGGCAAAAATGTGCGAGCGAGGCTTGCGGAAATCAATATGTGCACCATTCGCACCCCGGCGCAAGTTGCGCAGTCTACGACTATTGAGCCAGTCTCTCTTGCATGTCCTAGGTCTTCCCTCCTCCTGGTGGGACATGCCAGAACATCTCACTAGTGAGACGTCAGGAGGCATCCAAACCAGATGCCCAAGCCACCTCATTTGGCTCATTATTTATACTATTTGCACATGTGGGCAATATCAGTGCTACCTGGAAGAGCATGATTGAGAAGAACACGCCTACCCTGACCTGAACCCAAGGGGTGCTTTATTTTATTGGACTTCTCTTCTTGTCGTAGATTGTCCACAACGAGTGCCATGTTTAAACATAAGGGTGTCCATATGTACACTTGCCACATGGACACCTGGGCTGTGGGATTCTAGAGGCAGATGAGGGATCCAGCCAGGCCAAGCAAAATGTGGTTGCTAAAGCAAAAACTGGGGCATGGGAGGAGGCTATGATGAAGTACTATCGGACAGCTTCAAAGAAATTCTGGTTTACCATCTGGCGGGTCCGAAGGAGGAAGCAGTGCACCATCATCACGATGTATAGAGGGGATGGGGCACTGCTGACTTAGACTCAGGACGTTCTGAGTCAGTGGGGCGAACACTCCTCAATGACACTGCTACTGACGCACTTTCCAATGAGGAAGGCAGGGTCAAGTGACTTCCAAGGTGTATACAGTCACTTTTGGTTATATTGATTTTTTTTATTTTTTTATTTATTTTTTTCCTAACAATCTTTCCAAGGGGCATACGTTTTTTTCATTAAAAGAACCCATAACTCTGACATAATCAATTCAGCCATGTAAGTCTTTGATTTTCTTCTCCCTAGATGTCATGCGGGTTCAAACACTCAGCTGTGGTCACAGCTGATGGAAAGCTTTTCACTTTTGGCAATGGTGATTACGGCAGACTTGGTTTGGGAAACACTTCCAACAAGAAGCTGCCAGAGAAGGTTACGGCTCTGGAAGGATACCAAGTTGGTCAGGTCAGATTTACTCAAGGGAAAATTTAATTTTTAGATGTACAATATTTTTTTGAGATTTTTAACTTACCGCCGAAGAGTTTTTTTTTTTTTTTTAGTTCACTGCAACACGTCAACACTGTGTCTTACAATTTCCTTTATTTTATCTTCAGGTTACATGTGGTTTAAACCACACATTGGTCGTTTCTGCTGATGGAATGATGGTGTGGGCTTTTGGAGATGGAGACTATGGAAAACTGGGACTCGGGAATTCTACAGCCAAGTCTTCACCTCAGGTTAGGCCTGCTGGATAATCTGAGCAGCACGCTTGAGAGGGAAGAGTGTAATAGTTTTGTGTTATAGTAACTGATGTAATTGATCATCATTTCCATTTTTAATCCCTAGAAGGTGGAAATGCTGTGTGGAATTGGCATCAAAAAAGTAGCTTGTGGAACACAGTTCTCTGTGGCTTTAACAAAAGATGGCAAAGTTTTTACCTTTGGTAAAGGTATGTTCAAATAGTCATTTTTATTTTAGACACTGTATAAATAATACTATTTTGATACATTATTGTAATTTATCTAAGTGTATCAATACAAATCATTTTGTAGGTTGTCTTATTTTTTTCCAAAATGTTTTTATCTGCTGTAGACCGCCTAATTGGTTTGCCAGAAGCCCGGGCAAGGAATCACAACCGTCCCCAACAGGTGCCCGCTCTGTCTGGGGTCCACATCCAGGATGTTGCTGCAGGGGCTGAGCACACTTTGGCTCTCTCCTCCACAGGGGACGTCTACACATGGGGAAGCAACTTAGAGGGCCAGGTAACCCACTAAAGGTCCACTGTGAAACCCCCACGTAAAGTCCCACAATGACTTCCATAATATTTTTCACTAGCAGAAAATACATTACATTTGTACAATGTAATGTTTCTTCTAGACTTTACACCAATTTTATTGGGCTGATCGGTATCGGCTGATATTTAGCATTTTATGCTGATCGGTTTTAATGTCATAATTCGCCGATCCGATCAATGACGTGATTGATGGGTCTGCAAAAAATATTTACTCCGCGTCGCATCGTGCACAGTATATTTGAATCCAAAAGCTAGCTTATTTTTTAGCCTTGTCGCGTCTTTTGACGTAGTATTGGAAATATCTGATGGCCAATAGTTATTTTAAAAAAAAAACAAAAAAAAACGTGTGGAACAAACAACACGTCTGAGACAGACAACACGTAATTCCCGGATTCAAGACAAATTTGCTCTTTCACAATTGTACTGTCTGACAACTGCAATAAAATCTTGTATTCCAATACCACCGCATCCCGTTTTTTACGATCATTGGGCTTTATCTTGTCAACTCAAATGCAACCGGATACACTCGTTACTGTGGCGACGACAACAAGAGTGGAGCGCACCGACTTTGTATTATAAGGACAAGATGGGGGGAAACGTGTGTTGGTGGTCACCGGTGCTCAGGACATTAGAGGATGTTCGTTTAAGGCTTGCTGGAGGTATGTCCACGTACTTTTAATACGATACGGCTCACAAGCAGGCAATAAAATGTTATGTAGCCTAGCAAGCTGTGGTATCACAAACGATTGGACGTAAACATGCCGCCGTTCTGTCGAATCAAGCTGAAGTTTCGGTGTGGGTGAAGTAATTTAATTCAAAATAAAGTAATTTAACTACAGTAAGTTAACACCCATTATTTCCGTCATGTAATGTCGGTTTGACCTGACTGATGAGAATACACGATCTGACTAGAGCAGTGATTTCCAACTTTTATGGAACCAAGGAACATATTTTACAATTGAAATATCTCACGCACACCAACAAACAAAAATGTCGCAAAAAGTGGATACATTAATTACTGTATTTACTTCCTGCCATCTAATAGAAGACCATTCATTTGTTCTGGCTGTCACTATGCCTCACTGGCATAAATAGAGGAACAAAGATACATTATTTATTGTAAATATAATTTTTGGAGCAATTAAGTACACAAGTATGTACAGAAAATGAACAGGTCATTTAAATAGACACATTCCTCCATCTTGTGATCGGTTATCGTTTTTTTTTAAACTCTGTGATCGGCCCCAAAAATGCTGATCGTGTAAAGCCTAGTTTCTTCTTGTATACTGTAAATGGAATATACTGTTGTTTTTTTTAATGGATTTGTTGAACATTTTATATCTTCAGCTGGGTCTGGCCCACACCAACCACGTAAGAGAACCTACCCTGGTGACAGTGCTGCAAAACAAGGGCATCAACCAGATCACTGCTGGACGCTGCCATAGTGCAGCCTGGACCGCTCCCTCAGTACCCCCCCGAGCACCAGGTGAACATACACACACAACCTGACTCTCACTCGGCATTAGTTTGAAATACACTGGACAGAAATATAAATGCAACACTTCATTTTTGCTCCCATTTTTCATGCACTGAACTCAACTATGTAAGATTTTTTATATGTATACAACAGGCCTACCATAATTTCTCGTGTATAATGCGCACCCCCAAAGTCGACCTAAAAATTCTGGAAAACCCTTCGACCTATGTATAATGCATTTTTACAATGCATGATTTTGTTTCTACCCATATGATCAAAACACGAAGTATTATCTGTATTTTGTTAGTTTTTTCAAAGAATTATTCTGAAGTTAAGCGCTTTATTTGAACACGTAATACTTTTTTTATTTACTTGCTCTTAGTTTGAAATTCACAGCCCTACTTTTATTTAGTAAATGAGAAAACACAGTTTTGCTCATGTTTGGTTACCCAGGCAGAATTTGTAAGATATGTTCAATTATTTGAGGAAAACATGAAGGCCCAGGTGAAACACATTTTATTTTAATGGGATTCAAATTAAACTGTCAAGCATTTCAGAAAAGCATTATTGTTGAATAAAACATAACCATAAAGAAATTGATGGTTGTTGTTCAGTCTTCAGTCCTCTTTAAAATATATATATATATATATATATATATATATATATATATATATATATTTCACAAATTCTTCCAGGGTATGTAAACGTATGAGCACAACTGTACATATATGCAGTCATACGTACGTACCCCTGTCATACTGGAATGAAAGTGTAGGCTACACCTTTTTCATAACCTTTACGTGGCGGTTTTATATTAGAATGAAAGTGTACACCTTTCTTATAAACTCAAGGTGGCGGTGGCATATTGGAATGTAAGTGTACAGCTTTTTCATAACCTCTAGATGGCGGCATACATTTATAAAATGTGAGAGGTTTTTTTTTCATGTTCCCCTATACTCATGTATAATCCTCATATAATGCGACATTTGAACATTTTGGGGGGAAATACATGTGCATTATACACAAGAAATTATGGTATTTCTCCCAAATAGTGTTCATCATCATCAATCTGTTCGGGGCATATTCTCCTGTATGTTAAAGTCAGAAAAGGCACGCAGCTCCACGCTTTTCTGACAGTGCCCATTCTGCCATCTACTTAATTCTATCATTTGCGCACCTTGTGGCCATTTGCGCACTCTGGGTGGAGTAACCCTGAAGTGTTGGTATTCCCTCTCATGTGGCCGACCGCGTATTCTCCTAAAAACTTAACCGTGTTTCCTCATCCGCACTCCAGAGGCTGTAGTAAGTCTAGTGCCCTGGGAAAGTTAAACATCATATTGCAGGTTTTGATTCGCTCCCGTGCTGCGAGCCTCGACGGCTGGTGGCGGCTAACTTGTACTAATGGTGCGGGAGACACCTGTTCCATGTATGCTCACCGACTGCCCAACGGCCATAAATGTGTCCCTACCACATTACGCCAAACGTTGACATCCATCCATCCATTTTCCGTACCGCTTATCCTCACTATTGTCGCAGGTGTGCTGGAGGCTATCCCAGCTATCTTCGGGCGAGAGGTGGGGTACACCCTGAACTGGTCGCCAGCCAATCGCAGGGCACATATAAGCAAACAGCCATTCGCACTCACACCGACAGGCAATTTAGAGTCTTCAGTTAACCTACCATGCATATTTTTGGGATGTGGGAGGAAACCGGAGTACCTAGAGAAAACTCCACACAGGCGAGGCCAGATTTGAACCTGGCTCCCCATAACTGTAAGGCAGATGTGCTAACCAGTCGCCCACCATGCCGCCGAACAGTGACTGTCATTCTGTCATATTAATTGGCGAAGACATTCAGTGCCAGCAGACTTATTTTTCATGCACCTGCGATGGGCATCTTCACTTCAAACATGCTACATGGTGGCTTGGAGTTTGTCTGAAAGCGCCACTCACAACAACTGCAGTCATCTCAATGGCGTGATGGTGTGTTAGATTCGGTATAATTTTGTTTTTATTTGATTGAGCAAAAATCCCAGAACCACACAGGGGGACCTAGTGAATGACCTGCAGAGAGCTGGGACCAAAGTAACAAAGGCTACCATCAGTAGCATTACGCCGCCAGGGACTCAAATCCTACAGTGCCAGACGTGTCCCCCTGCTTAAGCCAGTACATGTCCCATCTGAAGTTTGCTAGAGAGCATTTGGATGCTCCAGAAGAGGATTGGTAGAATGTCATATGGTGATATGAAACCAAAATAGAACTTTTTGGTAAAAACTCGTCGTGTTTGGAAGAGAAAGAATGCTGACTTACATCCAACACCATACCTTCTGTGAAGCATGGAGGTGGAAACATCATGCTTTGGGGCTCTTTTTCTGCAAAAGGACCAGGACGACTGATCCGTGTAAAGGAAAGAATGAATGGGGCCATGTATCGTGAGATTTTGGGTGAAAACCTCCTTCCATCAGCAAGGGCATTGAAGATGGAACGTGGCTGGGTCTTTCAGCATGAAAATGATCCCAAACACACCACCCGGGTAACGAAGGAGTGGCTTCGTAAGAAGCATTTCAAGGTCCTGGAGTGGCCTAGCCAGTTTCCAGATCTCAACCCCATAGAAAATCTTTGGAGGGAGTTGAAAGTCTGTGTTGCCCAGCGACAGTCCCAAAAACATCACTGCACTAGAGGAGATCTGCATGGAGGTATGGGCCAAAATACCAGCAACAGTGTCTGAAAACCTTGTGAAGATTTTCGCAAAAAGTTTGACCTCTGTCCTTGCCACCAAAGGCTATATAACAAAGTATTGAGATGAACTTTTCTAATTGACCAAATACTTGTTTTCCACCATAATTTGCTAATAAATTCTTTAAAAATCAGAAAATGTGATTTTTAAATTTATTTATTTATTTATTTATTTTTCTCTCCCTTCTCTCATTTTGTCTCATAGGTGAGGTATACCTACCGCATAATTAGCTGCTGACTAAATACGTTTTTGCCCCACTGTATTTGCCTGGTACACAAGGGGATGTGTCAGAAGTCATACAATATACGGGAGAGTCGGCGCATCTTGACAGCACGCACGCCAAGCGTGTAAAAAGCAGAATTGCACATGAACAGGCGAATATGGCCCTCACTGCCGAGATAGTAGGTAGCATGATTATTGCACAGGTGTGCCATATGCTGCCCACAATAAAAAGAGCCACTCTAAAATGTATAGCTTTACTCTGTTGTGTACATAAAATCTTTGATCTTTGACTTCAGCTCTTGAAAATTGGGAGCAAAAACAGGTTTTGCGTTTATATTTGTGTACAGTAAAAAAAAAATAATGGTCATATAAGACCACAGTACTGGATGTCCGCCAATATTAAATAACTGTACATGAATTGTGCCACAAGTGTTTTTTTTTTTTTTTGTTTTTTAATGAGCATTCAGGCTCCAATGATATATTTACTTCTACTTTTATTTCATGTTTAGCTTCATGTATTTTTACCTAGGTAATATTTTACTGCATACGGCCAAAGAAACCATAGGGGCTTCCCCACCACAGGAATCTATCCGGGTAGCTTGAGTTCCCAGTGTCCCCACCGCAAAATACTACCAGGGTATGGATTCCCCTTGGAGTACTTAGTTCCTCCTGATGGGTAAGGTCTTACTACAGCTACCAGGAACTCTTTGAGGGGGTGGGCTTTGCTGAAGAACGCTGATTGGTTGACAGACCTCTGTAGCCTCCATTACTGGATGCAGCGTTACGCAAGGCTCGAAATAAGAGGATTAAAAGACATTAGAAAGTAAAACTTTGAAACACCGATCTTAACGTTTTCCCACTGAGCTGTGGTTTGTGGACAAGGAGCAGGCTGGACAAACATGGCGGAATCAGTTCATGAACTGGTCCGATCCTTTCTCAGTTCAGTTGAGCTCAGCCGCAAGTGTGTGCCACACTAGAAACTCCCTGCAAAAGGCGCCACTCGCAGGGCGGTGACGGCAGCTGAGCGTGGAGGGGCCGCCGACGAGGCGGCACACTTTGTGGGCCTCTCAGTCTCGCTGCGCAGTGGCCACGATGGTCTGTTAAAATGTATTTACCTGAAACCAGTCCATGGTGCAAAAAAGATTGGTGACCACTGTCCTAGAGAATTCTGCCAAATCAGCTGACACACGGTCCCATACTGTAAGTCTTTTAAGTTTGCCCAGTGAGGTCAGTGACCAACCAACCAACAACCTCTGGTACTCCTTTAAGAACCAGACCAAAGTCGTTATGTGCACCCCCTGTTAATAAAATACATTAATCCTCATACAGTATACAATTGGTCTTTCTCATTCAACTGACACTTGCCTGCGTTCTCAGGCTCTTCAGTGCCTCTCCAGCTTGGTCTGCCTGTGGCTGTACCTCCTCAGTACAGCGTGCTCAAGGAAGTGAGCATGGAGGCAGTGAGGGCTCGGCTACGCCTCCTTTATCACTTCTCTGACCTCATGTACTCATCTTGGAGACTTCTCAACCTCAGTCCCAACAACCAGGTAGGCATTCAAAAGAACATGCACAGACACACACACACACACTCATCAAACATTCATGCATATGCCAATTTTATTTTTTTTTTAAATCTTTGACCACCATTCAATTGAATTTCCCATGACGACACAGTGGCCGACTGATTAGAGCGTCAGCCTCACAGTTCTGAGGTTCAATCCCCGGCCCCGCCTGTGTGGAGTTTGCATGTTCTCCCCGTGCCTGCGTGGGTTTTCTCCGGGCACTCCGGTTTCCTCCCACATCCCAAAAACATGTATTATTTGGAGACTCTAAATTGCCCGTAGGTGTGAATGTGAGTGTGAATGGTTGTTTGTTTGTATGTGCCCTGGGATTGGCTGGCAACCAGTTCAGGTTGTACCCCGCCTCCTGCCCGATGATAGCTGGGATAGGTTCCAGCACGCCCGCGACCCTATTGAGGAGAAGCGACTCAGAAGATGGATGGATGGATGAATTTCCCATCTGTTGTCCAGCTGCCATTCTCTGAAAAATAACATTAAATGTCTTAACCCTTTCCCTCCAGTTTAGTATTAGTAGCACATAATAATGTTTTGATAATTAGGATGTCTACTTTGCAGAGCTGCACCTCCCGCTACAACGCAGGTACCTGGGGCATTGTTCAGGGTCGGTTAAGACCCTTGTTAGCCCCAAGAGTGTACACTCTACCCATGGTACGCTCTATTGGCAAAACCATGGTGCAAGGCAAGAACTACGGTCCCCAGATCACTGTCAAACGAATCTCCACAAGGTCAGTACCTTTCAACTCAGCTTATTGCATTTTTGCTCATTATTAAATTCTTTCTCCGTCTTTGACTGTTTTCAGAGGACGGAAATGTAAACCCATTTTCGTGCAGATTGCCCGTCAAGTTGTAAAACTGAATGCTTCAGACCTTCGTCTTCCCTCAAGAGCCTGGAAGGTGAAGCTGGTGGGGGAGGGAGCTGATGACGCAGGGGGGGTGTTTGATGATACTATCACAGAGATGTGTCAGGTATGGACGAATCATCGGTCTCTTGTTACTTGGTGATTGGTAGTTCTGTTACTCTCGTTGGTCTGACAATTTGTTCATAGGAGTTGGAGACCGGTGTGGTAGACCTGCTCATCCCATCCCCCAATGCCACTGCAGAGGTTGGCTACAACAGAGACAGGTGAGGCAAGCAATAGAGCCTGACTCGTGGGATTTTTGGGGCCACTACTACTGTTTGGGGCCAAAAACAATTGATGTATGAGCCGATATATGAATTACGAACATTCATATACATAGGATAGTTACATTAACAAATTCTTATAATACCCAAAATACGATTCAAGACAAAGAAGCAGAACACTACTAATTTGCAAAAACATCTTAGCAATATCCATTAGTCATATATGCTAGCTATTGAAGTTGCAGCCATGGGGTATTTGCAGACAGCTCAAAAAGCAAACAAAAAATGAAACCAAAAGTTGATTACAAACAAATTTAGAAATAATCAAAACACGTCACATTACTAGACTTCAAGGAACTAGTTAATGGTGAGAACATTGGCATTGGCACTTTTTGCATTGTTCTGGACTTAGATGAATTGATGTCGGCAGAAAAGATTCCCCCCAAAATCGAGTCTGTAATAATTTTAAGGCTTGGGTTCTGATTAAATATTTTATTTTCAGCCAGATTTTGGCCCACCCACATTTTGAACACGTCAGCCTGTCACAGCCTGAATGTAGATGGCAGAAGACGACGATGTTTCCTCATTGAACTTTTATGTATTCTGCGATGTAATTGTTGCCTATTTTGAAAGTCTGGAGGTATTTTTCTTTAGACAACAATGATTGAAAATAGTGATTGTGAGACATGTTGGAAGACTGAAAAGAAAAAAAAATCGACCGTTGAATTGCCTCCATGAGGAATGATAGCCACGTCATCCCACAAAGTAATTTTTGCAGATTCATTTCAGCATACATCAGCTTAATTTCATATTGATTACATCACAAACGCATCCCTATTTATGCCCATGTACAGCTCTGAAAATATCAGAACAGTCGGCCCGGTATTCATGATTTTATTGACGCGTTTCCATGTCAGCCACTTTGATCATCACGCACGAGGAATTGCTTTGCAGATTCTTTTCCGCATATATACAGTGGGTACGGAAAGTATTCAGTATTTCACTCTTGATATTGCACCCATTTGCTAAAATGATTTTTTCCCCCTATTAATGTACACACAGCACCCCATATTGACAGAAAAAAAATAGAATTGTTGAGTTTTTTGCAGATTTATTAAAAAAGAAAAAACAGAATCACACATTCATAAGTATTCAGACCCGTTGCTCAGTATTTAGTAGAAGCACCCTTTTGAGCTAATGCAGCCATGAGTCTTTTTGGGAATGATGCAACAAGTTTTTCACACCTGGATTTGGGCATCCTCTTCCATTCCTCGTAGATCCTCTCCAGTTCTGTCAGGTTGGATGGTGAACGTTGGTGGACAGCCATTTTCAGGTCTCTCCAGAGATGCTCAATTGGGTTTAAGTCAGGGCTCTGGTTGGGCCATTCAAGAACAGTCATGGAGTTGTTCTGAAGCCACTGCTTTATTTTAGCTGTGTGCTTAGGGTCATTGTCTCATTGCCAAAAAGTTCTATCTTGGTCTCATCAGACCAGAGAATCTTATTTCTCACCATCTTGGAGTTCTTCAGGGTTTTTTTTTTTTTTTAAATTTTTTAAGCAAACTCCATGCGGGCTTTCATTTGTCTTGCCCTGAGGAGAGGCTTCCGTCGGGCCACTCTGCCGTAAAGCCCCGACTGGTGGAGGGCTACAGTGATGGTTGACTTTCTAGAACTTTCCGCCATCTCCTGACTGCATCTCTGGAGCTCAGCCACATTGATCTTTGGGTTCTCTCTCACCAAGGGTCTTCTCCCCCGATTGCTCAGTTGGGCCAGACGGCCAGCTCTAGGAAGGGTTCTGGTCGTCCCAAACGTCTTCCATTTAAGGATTATGGAGGCCGCTGTGCTCTTAGGAACCTTAAGTGCAGCAGAATATTTATTTTTTTGTAACCTTGGCCAGATCTGTGCCTTGCCACAATTCTGTCAGTATGGGGTGCTGTGTGTACATTAATGAGGAAAAAATATTTTGGCAAATGGCTGCAATATAACAAAGAGTGAAAAATTTAACGGGGTCTGAATATTTTCCATACCCACTGTACATGGCTTTCGTCACCTCTATTTTGTATTAACTACATCACAAAAGCCTCTAAGATGTCCCAATATAATTCCTATAGATCACAAAGCATTTCTCTAGGTGAGAGAGACGCAGACTTTGGCTGGCTGTCGTAAGGTCGGATGACGAGGGCATCTCTGGCCAAAGCATTACGTTGCTTTATGTCCCAAACACACTTGCTGATCTTCACCAAAATTTACGAGTAAATCCCTATTCATGCCCACTTACACCTCTGAAAATATAAGAACAACGGTATTTACGATTTTGTGGAGCAAAACCTTTTCCTCTCCGTGGATGTTCATTTGCATGAGGCTTGCAAGGATGTGGCTCTCGGTATCATTTGAATGATGACACCCTAATAAATTATTTTCAATATATTTTCAAATTTTTTCAATATGTTACATTAGCAATTGTCGATTTAACATAATTTGGGGTTAAATAGCTGTTTTTTTATGTGATAATTATATACACGAGGCTCTCGAATTACCGGTCGATCTACGTTCCTACCCTCACCTATGGTCACGAGCTGTGGGTCGTGACCGAAAGAACAAGATCCCGGATACAAGCTGCCGAAATAAGTTTCCTTCGCAGGGTGTTCGGGCTTAGAGATAGGGTGAGAAGCTCGGTCATTCGGGAGGATCTCAGAGTGGAGCCGCTGCTCCTCCACATCGAGAGGAGCCAGATGAGGTGCCTTGGCACGTCCCACCGGGAGCAGACCCCGGGGACGACCCAGGACACACTGGAGAGACTATGTCTCTCGGCTGGCCTGGGAACGCCTCGGGATCCCCTCGGAAGAGCTGGAGGAAGTGCCTGGGGAGAGGGAAGTCTGGACGTCCCTGCTAAAGCTACTACCCCCGCGACCTGACCTCGGATAAGCCGTAGAAAATGGGTGGATGGATGGAGGCTTTATACGATCACGATTTTTGTGGCCGATCACCGATCAGCGAGTTTCAAAAAACGATAACCGATCACGAGATGGAGCAATGTGTCTATTTAAATGACTTGTTCATTTACTGTATATACTTGTGTACTTAATTGCTCAAAAAATTATATTTACAATAAATAATGTGTCTTTGTTCATCTATTGATGCCAGTGGGGCATAGTGACAGACAGAACAAATTAATGGTCTTCTATTAGATGGCAGGAAGTACATACAGTAATTAATGTATCCACTTTTTGTGACATTTTTGTTTTGTTTGTGGGTGTGCCATGAGATTTTTCAATTGTAAAATATGTGCCTTGGCTCCATAAAGGTTGGAAATCACTGCTCTAGTCAGATCATGTATTCGAATCAGTCGGGTCAAACCAACATTACAGCATGACAGAAATAATGGGTGCTAACTTACTGTAATTAAATTACTTTACACACACCAAAACTTTAGAGCATGGTTCGACAGAACATCTGCATGTTCACTTACAACCATTACTGCTAGCACTAGCTTGCTAGGCAACATAACGTTTTGTTGTCTGCTTGCGAGTGGTACCGTATTAAAAGTAGATGAACATACCTCAAGCAAGTCTTAAACGAACGTCCTCTCCCGAGCACCGGTAAGCACCAACACGTTTTTCCCCATTTTCTTCTTATAAACACACGGCGCGATCCACTATTGTTGTCGTCGCCATGGTAACGAGTGTATCCGGTCGCCTTTTAGTTGACAAGATGAAGCCAGTGATCGTAAAAAACGGGATGCGGTGGTATGGGAATACAATATTTGATTGCAGTAGTCTGACATAGTGCATTCGTGAAAGACCAAATTTGTCTAGTAGTCTGATGCGGGCGTTGTGTTGTCTGTCTCACACTGCCGACATGTTTTTTTTTTTTTTTAAATAACTTTATTGGTGGTCAGCTATTTACAGTACTACGTCAAAAGACACGCAACAAGGCTAAAAATAAACTAGCTTTTGGATTCAAATATACTGTACACGACGGCACCGTGGAGTAAATGTCTTTTGTGGAGCCGATCAATGACGTTATTGATTGGATCGGCGAATTATGACATCAAAGCCGATCAGCATAAAATGCTAATTATTGGCCGATACCGATCAGACCGAGCACATCGGTGTAAAGTCTAATATACAGTATTACTGCAATATGCAGTGCTGTGAAAAAGTATTGGCCCCCTTCTCAAATTCTTATATTTTTGCATTGTTCATACAACCCCAATTCCAATGAAGGTGAGACATTGTGTTAAACATAAATAAAAACAAAATACAATGATTTGCAAATCATGTTCAACCTATATTTAATTGAATACACTACAAAGACAAGATATTTAATGTTCAAACTGATCAACGTTATTCTTTTTAGCAAATAATCATTAACTTCTAATTTTATGGCTGCAACACGTTCCAAAAAAGCTGGGACAGGGTCATGTTTACCACTGTGTGACATCACCTTTTCTTTTAACAACATTCTATAAACGTTTGGGAACTGAGGCCACTAATTGTTGAAGCTTTGTTGGTGGAATTCTTTCACATTCTTGCTTGATGTCCAGTTTCAGCTGTTCAACAGTCGGGGGTCTCCGTTGTCGTATTTTACGCTTCATAATGCGCCACACATTTTCAATGGGAGACAGGTCTGGACTGCACGTAGGCCAGTCTAGTACTAGCACTCTTTTACTACGAAGCCACGCTGTTGTAACACGTGCAGAATGTGGTTTAGCATTGTCTTGCTGAAATAAGCAGGGACGTCCATGAAAAAGACGTTGCTTGGATGGCAGCATATTTTTCTCCAAAACCTGTATGTACCTTTCAGCATTAATGGTGCCTTCACAGATGTGTGAGTTACCCATGCCATTGGCACTAACACAGCACCATACCATCACAGATGCTGGCTTTTGAACTTTGCGTCCGTAACAGTCCGGATGGTTCTTTTTCTCTTTGGCCTGGAGGACACGACGTCCACAATTTCCAAAAACAATTTGAAATGTGGACTCATCGGACCACAGAACACTTTTCTACTTTGCATCAGTCCATTTTAGATTAGCTCGGGCCCAGAGAAGCCGGCGGCGTTTCTGGGTGTTGTTGATATATGGCTTTTGCTTTGCATAGTAGTTTCAAGTTTCACTTACGGATGTAGTGCCGAACTGTATTTACCAACATTGGTTTTCTGAAGTGTTCCTGAGCCCATGTGGTGAAATCCTTCACACATTGATGTCGGTTTGTGATGCAGTGCCGCCTAGGGATCGAAGGTCACGGGCATTTATTGTTGGTTTTCGGCCTTGCCGCTTACATGCAGTGATTTCTCCAGATTCTCTGAACCTTTGGATGATATTATGGATCATAGATGTTAATGATTATTTGCTAACAACAAGTTTGAACATTAAATATCTTCTTTGTAGTGTATTCAATTAAATATGTTTAACATGATTTGCAAATCATTGTATTCTGTTTTTATTTATGTTTAACACAACGTCCCAACTTCATTGGAATTGGGGTTGTAGTTCAAGATGAGCCTTTATGTTCTTTTTGGTCATCAGTGGTTTTCGCCTTGGAACTCTGCCATGGATGCCATTTTTGCCCATTTTTCCTGAGTTCCTTTGTGGCCTCCTGGATGATTCATTGCGGTTCTCTTTGTTGCGGTTCTGGGAAGGTTCACCACTGTTCTACGTTTTCTCCATGAGGATAATGGTTCTCCCTATTGTTCGCTGGAATCCTAATGCTTTAGAAATGGCTTTTTTAACCCTTTCCAGACTGATGTCACTTACTTTATTTCTCGACTGTTCTGAAATTTCTTTGGATCGTATCATTTTGTTGCAGCTTTTGTCCAACTTGATTTTGTCAGGACAGACACTTTGAATTTTTTGATTTAACAGGTCTGGAGGTAATCAGGCTTAGGTGTGATCAGTGAAAATTAACCAAAAATTTTGATTATCCACAATTAATTCATTATTCAACAAGGGGGGTAATTATTCTTAACCGTAATTTCTTGTGTGTCATGCGCATTTTTTCCCCCCAACAATTGTCAAAAGTCAATAGTACGCATTATGTGTAGGTATAGGGGAAAATGAAAAAAAAAAACTTTTAACATTTTATAAATGTATGCCGCCATCTAGACGTTATGAAAAAGGTGTAACCTACATTTTTATTCAAATATGACAGGGGTACTTATGACTTCATATATGTACAGTTATAAGTTTACATACCCTGGCAGAATTTGTGAAATATTGTTTTTTTAAATACGACTGATGACTGAACAACAACCATCATTAATTTCTTTATGGTTATGTTTTGTTTAATGATAATGCTTTTCTGAAATGCTTGACAGTTTAATTTGAATCCCATTAAAATAAAATTAAATGTGTTTCACCTGGCCCTTCATGTTTTCTTTAAAGAATTGTACCCATCATACAATTTCTGCCTGGGTAATCAAACATATGAGCACAACTGTGTTTACTAAATACAAATTGGGCTGTGAATTTCAAAATAAGAGCAAGTAAATAAAATTACGTGTTCAAATAAAGTGCTTAACTTCAGAATAATTTTTTGAAAAAACTAGCAAAATACAGATCATACTTTGTTTTAATCATATGGGTAGAAGCAAAATCATGCATTGTAAAAATGCATTCTAATGGGTCGAAGGGTTTTGCAGAATTTTTAGGTCAGCTTTGGGGCTGCGTATTTATACATATGTGCGCATTATACACGAGAAATTACGGTATTAGGTTTCGGGGTCCATTACTTTTTCACAGAGGGCCAGGTAACTTTGAATATATATTTTTTTCCCTTAATAAAAGAAATCACCATTTAAAAACAGCATTTTAAGTTCACTTGGGTTATTCTGATAGTTATATTTATTTGATGATATTTAGTGGGGAAACTATGCAAAAATAAAAGAATATGAGAAGGGGTACAATACTTTTTCACAACACTGTCAGGTATACCAACTTTCGAAACTGAAGCAAGCTGACTTTTGTTTTTTTGTTTTTTTATTTCATGCAAGGTTTTCACTTTGGAGGTGAGGGGATTCCACTCGACAGCTATGATATATAAAATCTGAGTTAATACTGTCACTTTATAGTATAGCACATTCCTTTGTCCACACCAGCTATGCAATGCCTCCGGTCGTGTTTTTTTTTTTTTCTTTCCCCCCCTCCACAAAAGTTGTCATTTTGGAAGTGTGGGGTAGGGGGAGGGGTTCAACCCGGTAGCGGCAATCTGTAAAATATGACGAATTACTGCCACTTTATAGTATAGTACATTCCCTATTTCACACCGACGATGCAGTGACTTTGGTCTCCGCTTCTGCCACTGACGTCACAAGAGATGGGGGCCGTGTCGATTTTGGCAATGAATAGGGGGCGTTCCAAAGGCAATTGCTCCAAATTGTATTGATATTATTGGAAATGACTGCCAGTTTCATTTTCTTGAGCAAAAAAATACATCAAATCATAATGAAATATGGACCATTAAGACCCATACCTCCTTTGATACAAGGGATTAAATTTGATTTTAACAGTGTAGCTGCTTTCAAAACATGCAGTAAATGCACTAGTTGGAACCTTCTCAAATTTATTTTCGTGAAGGTACTAACTTGTGAATTAATAGGCTGCGCTAAATTTTGCATGACAGTATTATCGTTGACATACTGTATAGGCCTATTGATGGTGGACATGGGAGTTAGGTGAGAGGACATGACAGTTCAAATTTTAATACAATTTAGTTTTACAAAGTCACAAATATCATGCTCATGGGGCACATTATCTAAAACCAAAATACTCAGTATTCAAAGTCTTAAAATAGTCCATCAATTTGGATACCACTTGTCCTGTCAAGGGTCATCAGGAAGCTGCATCTATCCCAGCTGACTGTGGGCGGGAGGTAGGATACACGTTTTTAGAATCCAGGAGGAAACCGTAGTACCCAGAGAACACCCGTAAAAGTACAGGAGGAACATGCAAATTACTCAGTGAAAGGCCAAAAGCAAGATCTGAACACAAAACTTTCTTGAACACAATTCCCCAAGAAAATAACATTTAATTAAAATGGTTTAAGTATGTTTTGGATTACTGGGTGAATAATTGACACGAGAACATTATTTCAACACTGTTTTTTCCTAAGGTTCCTCCTCAACCCATCTTCCTGCTTGGATGAGCACATGCTCCAGTTTAAATTTCTTGGCATCCTGATGGGTGTAGCCATTCGTACTAAGAAGCCCCTGGACCTTCACCTGGCACCTCTGGTGTGGAAACAGCTGTGCTGTATCCCCCTGCTCCTTGAAGATCTGGAGGAAGTGGACCTCCTTTACGTGCAGACGCTGAAAAGCATTCTTCACATCGAAGACGGCAGCATTACTGAGGACAATTTCCACGAGGTGGGTTCATGTGGGGAAATGTTTTCTTAGCCAGTCTGTCTCTATGCGCGTTATCTCAGTGAATTGAAACAGATAAACAACACTCACAGTTGCTACTAGTTTTGTTTTTAAAGTGTGGAATCAAATAATTAGGTTTACACACCACTCTCAACCTAGTTCCTGTTGCATCCTTCCCTCACTCATTCACATTCATTAATGATGAAGCAACTCAAGACATACACCTTTTTCTCCACAACCATTCCATCACTCAAATGGACTGTCTCAAACAGAAAATCACAAGCCCATCCTAAAGCCCTGATTCCACCCCAAACAAATGACGTGAAACCCTTCCCTGTAACAGTTTCTGTGTTGACTTAACAGCACGTGATATATAACATTTGTAAGTACACTAATTTGATTTTGTTTTTTATTATTTTATCCTATGTTTGGGTTTACTTTCCAATCTGTATTTATTCTTTCACAAACCCGCATGCAAGCACTGGCACACATTTACTTCTTTCTTGTGGTTCTCTGTGTTTATATTTAAAATTAGAATTATGTAGAGTGGAACCTCGACGCAGATATAACTGATGTCGGATAAAACGGACCGTCGGTACTGAACAATGTGTCCAAAAATACTTTCTATTTGTCAATTATACTGCTGTTGACAAGGTCTGTTAGTTCAGAAATTGGCCACTGTTGTTTACTGGCTCTGTGGTGCCATGCTGGGAGAGAATGGGACTGAAGTATTTCCAGGTCACTTCAGTCCCATTCACTTCAGTCCCATGGCACCACAGAGCCACTGGCTCTATGGTGCCATGCTGGGAGAGAATGGGACTGAAGTATTTCCAGGTCACTTCAGTCCCATTCACAAAAGCCATATATCAACAACACCCAGAAACGCCGCCGGCTTCTCTGGGCCCGAGCTCATCTAAGATGGACTGATGCAAAGTAGAAAAGTGTTCTGTGGTCCGATGAGTCCACATTTCAAACTGTTTTTGGAAATTGTGGACGTCGTGTCCTCCGGGCCAAAGAGGAAAAGAACCATCCTAACTGTTATGGACGCAAAGTTCAAAAGCCAGCATCTGTGATGGTATGGTGCTGTGTTCGTGCCAATGGTATGGGTAACTTACAGATCTGTGAAGGCACCATTAATGCTGAAAGGTACATACGGGTTTTGGAGAAACAAATGCTGCCATCCAAGCAACGTTTTTTTCATGGACGCCCCTGCTTATTTCAGCAAGACAATTCCAAACCACATTCTGCACGTGTTACAACAGCGTGGCTTCGTAGTAAAAGAGTGTGGGTACTAGACTGGCCTGAGAATATAGGCTCGTCGGATGAGAGCAAAATTTAACTTTTTGAATTCCATAATGCACACCACGTGTGGAGGAGAAATGGCACTGCACATCACCCTAAAAACACCATACCAGCAGTTCATGGACATGTCAGCAGGATTATGATCCAAAACATGCTACCAAGGAAACTCTCAATTGGTTTCAAAGGAAAAAAATAAAGCTGCTAGAATGGCCCAGCCAATCACCTGACTTGAAATCAATTAAAAATATATGGAAAGAACTGAAACTCAAGGTCCATAAAAGAAGCCCATGGAACCTTCAAGATTTGAAGACTGCTTGTGTGAAACAATGGGCCAAATCACACCAGAGCGATGCATGCGACTAGTTTCTCCATACAGAAGGCGTCTTTAAGCTGTCATTGCAAAGGCTTTGTACAAAGTATTAAATAAATACCAGTGGGCGTGTGCAATACTTTTCCCCTCTGCCATTTCACATTATTACATAACTTAATTTATGATCTTATTTGTTCTAATTTCTTTGTATGTATGGATTACTTGGGTTGTTCCCAACATATTCAGGTCAATAGCCCCTTTAGAAATATATTTGAGAAAAATGGTGACGTGTTAAATCCTTATTTCAGCCGGTGTGTGTGTAGTTGTATATTCATTTGTTTTGGATTCATGATGGGTCATGTCTTTTATTCAACTGTGTTTTGTTTTTTTATGAAAAGGACCTTTACTTTTGAATATTCCAGTATTATCACGTGGCCTGACCAGCCTCAATAAATGGACCTCTGACACATTGAAAATGATTTGTGGCCCTTTGTGGTGTTTGAGATGCCCTGATCCAAGTGCTGAAGTCACAGGAAAGAGTTTTGCCATATCACTTATGACAAAAGGCCTTTCAACTTGATATAAAATGAGTTATGAGCTTTGTCCCACGACGAATTAAACTCACAGGATACAACTCTCAGTCGCAACAAAAAATTGGGTTTTGTTTTCCTTTCAGATGATTCCTCTAGATTCCTTTGTCGGGCAGAGTGCAGATGGTAAGATGGTGCCCATCATCCCAGGAGGAAACAGCATCCCTCTCACTTTCTCCAACAGAAAAGAATATGTGGAAAGAGCTATTGAGTACCGCCTACATGAAATTAATCGCCAGGTAATGCTCACTTGGATACTAAGCCTGTACTTTCACATATGACAAGGAACGAGTGTCAGGAAAATGTTTTCAACCCCTAATGAAGTGAAAACCCCCTCTCCTGTCAGGTGGCCGCTGTGCGTGAAGGTATGTCATGGATCGTGCCGGTGCCGCTGCTGTCCCTGCTGACGGCCAAGCAGCTGGAGCAGATGGTGTGCGGAATGCCCAAGATCTGCTGCGATGTGCTGAAGAAGGTGGTGCGTTACCGAGAGGTGGACGAGCAGCACTCCCTGGTGCAGTGGTTCTGGCAGACTCTGGAAGAGTTCTCCAACGAGGAGCGAGTGCTCTTTATGCGCTTTGTGTCCGGACGCTCGAGGCTGCCCGCCAACACAGCCGACATCTCTCAGAGGTTTCAGATCATGAAAGTGGACAGAGTGAGTCAGTGACATTTATTAGCAGGATATTTGTATTCTATTTCTTAGCGGGTCAGTTCTGGTTACAAGTGTGCTGTACTATTACCGAATACTTGAGTTTGTCAATATCCTTGATATCCAGTCCTCACTGATAAGACAATTCAGCACACTAGTAGACCGACTGTGCCTTTCTATTACCATTTTTTTCACTACTAGTGAGGACTAGTGAGTATATTAATACATTAGTTTCCTGAACTGGATAGCAAGGATATTGAATAAATAATAATATATTTCAATGGAGCAGATTTTTACCAGCATTCCTTTGTAAGGAGAAACAGCTAGAAATGACTAATACAGTAATTCCTCGTTTATCGTGGAGGTTACTTTCCACATACACCCCGCAATAGACAAAGTTAGTGAAGTAGCGACAAATTATTTATTGTATTTATCGCTGGGGCAGCAGCTTAAGCAGGGAAACTCAGACTTCCCTCTCATCATCCACTTCGTCCAGTTCTTCTGGGGGGGATCCCCAGGGGTTCCCAGGCCAGCCGAGAGTCATAGTCTCTCCAGCGTGTCCTGGGTCGACCCTGGCGCCTCCTCCCAGAGGGACGTGCCAAGAACACCGCACCAAGGAGGCGTCCAGGTGGCAGCCTAACCAGATGCCCGAGTCACCTCACCTCAACTCTGAGCCCCACATGGATGACCGAGCTTCTCACCCTCTAAGGGAGAGCCCAGACACCGTGCGGAGGAACGGCCACTCATATCCACGATCTTGTTCTTTCGCTCACGACACAAAGCTCATGACCATAGGTGAGGGCAGGGAATGTAGATCAACCGGTAAATCGAGAGCTTTGCCTTTCGGCTCTGCTCCTTTTTCACCACAACAGACTGATACAGTCTGCATCACTAAAGAGGATGCACCAATCCGTCTGTCGATCTCCCGCTCCATTCGTCCCTCACTCGTGAACAAGACCCCGACATACTTGAACTTCTCCACTTGGGGTGGAGTGCTCTCCACCCTTTTACGACTGAGGACCTTATCCTTGAATTTCCAGGAGGAGATTTTCATTCCGGCCACTTCACGCTCGGCTGTGAGCCGTTTCAGTGAGAGTTGGAGATCATGGCTTGATGAAGCCATCAGAACGACATCATCTAAAAGAAACAGCGATGAGAAATTCTTTCCATAAACGTAATGAACAGGTCAATGACAAAGCGCAGCCTTGGCGGAGTTCAACTCTCACTGGAAACAAATCCGACTTACTGCTGGCAGTGCAGAACAAACTGACACCGGTCGTACAGGGACCGAGCAGCCAGTATCAGGGAGTCCGGTACCCCATACTCCCGGTGCACCCCTCACAGGACTTCCCGAGGGACACGGTCGAACACCTTCTCCAAGTCCACAAAACAGATGTAGACTGGTGGGGCGAACTCCCATGCACCCTCAAGGACTGTTCCACGGCCAGGACGAAAACCACACTGCTCCTCTTGAATCTGAGATTCGACTTCCTCGCGGACTTTCCTCTCCAGAACCCCTGTGTAGACCTTAACAGGGAGGCTGAGGAGTGTGATTCCCCTGTAGTTGGAACACACCCTGCGGTCTCCCTTCTGAAAAAGGGGGACCACCACCGTGGTCTGCCAACAGACACAATACGTTTGGGTCTGCCAGGTCTTACCGGCATCTTCTCCCATCATCGGAGCCAACTCAACACCAGGTGGTGATCAGTTGACAGCGCCGCCCTTCTCTCCACCTGAGTTTCAAAGACATGCGGCCGCAAGTCCGATGACCACAAAGTAGATCATCGAACTGCAGCCTCGTGTGTCCTGGTGCCAAGTGCACATGTGGACACCCTTAAGTCTGTACATGGTGTTCGTTATGGACAATTCATGACGAGCACAGAAGTCCAATAACAGAACACCACTCGGGCTCTGGTTGGGGGGGAGGGGGTATTCCTCACAATCACGCCCCTCCAGGTCTCACTGTCATTGCCCAGAGGGCAGTCCTTAGCGGGAGCACTCTCCAGCACCCCCTCCAAGGGGTGGCTACTCTGAACTGCTCTTTGGTGCATAGGCACAAACAACACTCAGGACCCATCCCCCCACCCGAAGGCGGAGGGAGGTTATCTACTACATAATGAACTGAGGTTCATTATGTAGTATTTGTATACATTTTTAAGTTTCATATATGCAATTCAATGTCAATGAGTGATGCTTCAGAGAGGTGCATGTATTCTACTTGTTCACTTAAGGTCACCATCCACACACTTTAGGTGTAAATGGGCAGTTTCCTGAAAGCATTAGGCACTGTGCTCCACAGTGATGTTCCTGACCCACAAAATTAGGAATTCAAAAAATTAGCATACTGTGACGAAATCACCATTTACTTGAGTTTTTGTAGAAAAAAAGAGAAATTATGGTCACATGAAATCAATCAAAATATGGTACTTTCAAAACGATGTGTTAATCTTCAATACTCGGTTGTGAATCCCTTTGCTTTAATCACTCGATGCGTCTCGATGCGCCGTGGCATTGAGGCAATCAGCCTGTGGTATTGCCTGGAAATTATGGAACCCCAGATTTCCTTGATGCTTGCTATCAGTTCTTCTTTGTTTTTGGGTCTGGTGCCCATCATTTTCCTCTTGATAATTCCCAATAGATTCTCAATGGGGTTTAGATCCGGCAAGTTGGCTGGCCAGTAAAGCACTGTGATGGCATGGGCATCAAACCAGGTTTTGGTGCTTCTGGCAGTATGGGCAGGGGCCAGCTCCTGCTGGAAGATGAAATCTACATCTCCAGACAGATCCTCAGCAGAAGGAATCATGAAGTCCTCTAAAACATTCTGGTAGACTGGTGCGGTGACCTTGGACTTAAGAAAGCAGAGTTTACCAACACCTGCACTGGACATTGCACCCCAAATCATGACTGACTGTGGATATTTCACACTGGACCTCAAGCAGCTTGGGTTCTGTTCTTCACCCGTCTTCCTCCAAACCCTTGGACTTTGATTCCCGAATGAATCGGAAAAGAGGACCTTGGACCACTGGCCAACAGTCCAGTCCTTCTTCTCCTTGCCCCAGTTGAGACACTTCCTATGTTGGCTCAGGCTCAGAAGTGGCTTTATCCGAGGAACCCGACAGTTGTAGCCCATCTCCCGGATATGTCTGAATGTGGTGGGTTTTTTTTTAAACTGACTCCCGCCTCATTCCAGTCTTTGTGGATCTCTGCTAGATTCTTGAATCTTCTCAGAATCAGAATCAGAATCATCTTTATTTGCCAAGTATGTCCAAAACACACAAGGAATTTGTCTCCGGTAATTGGAGCCGCTCTAGTACAACAGACAGTCAATTTACAGAACGCTTTGGAGACATAAAGACATTGACAAAAACAACAACAAACAACAATTGTGCAAAAAGATGCAGAGTCCTCTAGCACTTAGAGCAGTTCGAATGGCTAATATCGCAATAGTCCGGTGCAATGACCATTGTGCAAAGGGCACTGAGACTTCAAGGAGTGTATGCGGTTTAAAGTGACGAGTAGTGCGATAATCTGGGACAATGGTTGTGCAAATGTTACAGATACTCCTCAATCAGTGTGCAAATGGAGCAGATGCTACTCTGGCATGAGTGGCCACTATATGCAAATAGTGCAGCACGGCGAGACAACTACAGTGAGTGCAGGAGTAATACATAATTGGCCCCACAGAAATGTGACAACGAACTCAAGTCAAAAAATTGCCAGCTTGTTGTAATGGAATTATAAGTTAGCTGTTTAAGAAGTTGAAGAGGGAAGAAGCTGTTGGAATGTTTACTAGTTCTAGTTTGCATTGATCGGAAGCGCCTACCTGAGGGAAGGAGCTGGAAGAGCTGGTGACCGGGGTGGGGAGGGTCCGAGAGGATTTTGCACGCCCTTGTCTTGCAGCACTAAACCAGACTGTGATGGAAGAACACAGGACTGATTCGATGACCGCTGTGTAGAACTGTCTCAGCAGCTCCGGTGGCAGACCGTGCTTTCTCAGAAGCCGCAGGAAGTACATCCTCTGCTGGGCCTTTTTGAGGACGGAGTTGATGTTGGTCGCCCACTTCAGGTCCTGGGAGATTGTAATTCCCAGGAACTTGAAGGTCTCGACGGTTGACACAAGGCAGCTGGACAACGTGAGGGGCAGCTGTGGCGAAGGATGCATCCTGAAGTCCACGATCATCTCTACAGTCTTGAGCGTGTTCAGCTCCAGGTTGTGTCGGCCGCACCACAGCTCCAGCCGCTCCGCTTCCTGTCGATATGCAGACTCGTCACCGTCCTTGATGAGGCCGATGACAGTGGTGTCATCTGCAAACTTCAGGAGTTTGACAGTCGGGTTCGCTGAGGTGCAGTCGTTCGTGTAGAGAGAGAAGAGCACCGGAGAGAGGACACAACCTTGGGGCGCCCCAGTGCTGATGCTGCGTGTGGATGAGGTGGCCTCCCCCAGCCTGACCTGCTGTGTCCTGCCCGTCAGAAAGCTGTAAATCCACTGGCAGATGGCAGGTGAGACGCTGAGCTGGAGAAGCTTGGATGAAAGGAGTTCAGGGATGATGGTGTTGAACGCTGAGCTGAAGTCCACGAACAGGATCCTCGCGTAGGTCCCTGCACTGTCGAGGTGTTCTAGGATGAAGTGCAGTCCCATGTTGACTGCATCATCCGCAGATCTGTTCGCTTGGTAGGCAAACTGCAGGGGGTCCAGCAGGGGACCTGTGACACTCTTGAGGTGATCCAGCACAAGACGTTCAAAGGACTTCATGACCACAGATGTCAAAGCGACAGGCCTGTAGTCATTCAGACCCGAGATTTCAGGTTTCTTGGGGACTGGGATGATGGTGGAGCGCTTGAAACAGGATGGAACTTCGCACATTTCCAGTGATCTGTTGAAGATCTGAGTGAAGACTGGCGCGAGCTGGTCCGCGCAGACTTTGAGGCAGGATGGGGACACGTGGTCCAGGCCTGCCGCTTTAATCTTTTGTTGTTTGAAGATGCGTCTCACATCCTGTTCATGGATGGTTAACGCAGAAGTCAGAGGTGTGATCGGGGGTGCGGCCGGGTGGGTGTGTGGTGTGAAACTGTCCTTTTCAAATCTGCAGTAGAAGGTATTCAAGCCGTTGGCTAGTGCGCTATTGTTCTCAGCTTGGGGGGATCGTCGCTTGTAATTAGTCAGCGATTGGAATGCATGCCAGACTGATTTAGAGTCGTTTTCGCTAATCTGTTTTTCCAACTTTGCTGCATGGTTCCTCTTTGCAATGTTAATTTCTTTAGTAAGCTGGTTTCTAGCTCGATTATACAGGGCCCTGTCCCCGCTCTGATATGCGTCCTCCTTAGCTTGGCGAAGCTGCTTAAGTTTAGCAGTGAACCACGGCTTATTGTTGTTGAATGTGCGAAATGATTTTGTTGGAACACAGACCTCTTCACAGAAACTGATATAGGATGTGACAGTGTCCGTATATTCATCCAGGCTGCCAGCTGAATTTTCAAAGACACTCCAGTCTGTGCAGTCTAAGCAACTTTGAAGTTCCATCTTGACTTTTTGACTGTTTTCACTGTAGGCTTCGCACATTTAAGTTCTTGCCTGTACGTCGGTATTAAGTGAATTAAGCAGTGATCAGACGAGCCCAGGGCTGGACGAGGTATAGCACGGTATGCGTTTTTTACCGTGGTGTAGCAGTGGTCTAAAGTATTATTTTCCCTGGTAGGACAGTCGATGTGCTGCTTGTATTTAGGGAGTTCGTGGTTGAGTTTAGCTTTGTTAAAGTCCCCGAGAATAATGAGGGGTGAGTCGGGGTGTTTTTTTTCAATTTCGTTGACTTGATCGGCGAGCGTTAGCAATGCGGCGTTCGTGTTAGCTTGCGGCGGAATATAGACGCCAGCGAGAATGAATGATGCGAACTCACGTGGCGAGTAGAATGGTTTACAGTTTAAAAATAGCGACTCCAAATGCGGGCTGCAGTGTGTGCTGAGCACCGTGACGTCCGTACACCATTTTTCGTTGATATAGAGGCATATCCCGCCGCCCTTTGTTTTCCCCGATGATTCCATGTCGCGGTCCGCTCGATGAATGTGGAAACCGGGAAGCATAACGGCGCCATCGGGTACAGCGTCGCAGAGCCAGGTCTCCGTGAAGCACATGGCCGCAGAACGTCCAAAATCTTTACTGGTCTTTAACAGAAGATGAAGCTCGTCCATTTTGTTGGGTAGGGAGCGTACATTCGCGAGGTGCATCGACGGGAACGCCAATCTGTGTCCTCTCTTGCGGAGTTTCACCTGAATGCCGGCTCGCTTCCCTCTGTGGCGCCGCTTCCGTCTCCATGCGCCGAAAACCGCGGACGCCGCTCCGGTGAGTAACTCGGGGAAAAAACTGAGCGGATATTCGAAAGTTGGTGACAGAAAGTTTGATAATCCGCTGAAGCATTTCTGGTGCATCTTCTCCTGCCACATTTTGTCCTTCCACTAGACTTTCCATTGATATGCTTGGACACAGCACTCTGTGAACAGCCAGCCTCCTTAGCTATGAACTTTTGTGGTTTACCCACCCTATGGAGGGTATCAATGATGGTCTTCTGGCCAGTTGTCAAGTCTTTCCCATATCGAACCCAACAGAGACAATTTAAACAAACTGAAGCAATTTAATGACACCTGGGGAAACCTGTGCAGGTGCTTTGAGTTTAGTAGATGATTAGTGTGTGACATTCAGTTGAAAACATTTATGGCCTTCAAAATTTGGGCTGATTTCTTCACAGTATTCATTTTTTTTTAATTCTTGATTTAGTGGGTTTTTTGAGCTGGAAGCCCAAATTTTGTAAAAATGAACAAATAAATACTTGAAATTGTTTAAAATATGGGCCCTGAATCTATAATCTCCGAAAGTTAAACTTTTTGAAAGGAATAATGGAAATAATAATTTCCATGATATAAATTTTTTTTGGAAAGGGTCTGTATGTCCAGCTAGGTTATTTGTGAATTTATTTCATGAAACTCTGACTGCGGCTTGCGAGTTAAACAGTGGCATTCCAGTCATGTTTACTGGATCACTAAGTAACTTGGTGACTTACCAAATGTGACCCTCCAGCGCGAAACCGATGGAAGTTGCACGGCCGGGTTTTGAGCTAGATCCCATTAAACATTGACTACGTGAAAAAGATCAATTTTCAGATGTGATTCAAGCACCAGAAAAGTTTGGAAAGATCACTTCCCAGTTGATGTGAATTTCTTACCTTAATGACCTCGGGGAAAAAGAGTCCGAAATCGACGACACTAATCGGCCGCTGCCGTGCACAAGACAAGGAAAACCACATCAGCAGAAAGCTTGGGTTTCTGTGCAGCCGCAGATTTAATTCCAATGTACGTCATTACATGTATGAACCAACAAAAGCCCGTAATACTGTCCCTTGAGGCGTTAACAAACCATCCTTGTTGCTAGGCTAATACTGAAACGCCGCTTCTGATCTTTAAACGGACATATCTTCACCAAATGTTACCCGATTACCACAATCGATACATCATTGGATAGCATTTTGAATGCCTTTTCAGAAAATATTCATAGCTCAAAACACGGCTGTGCAACTTACGATCGGTTTCGTGCTGGAGGGTCACAAAGGTGTGAGTTGAAATTACTCAGTAAGGTTTGTTTCTGCAAAGTAAAAGCCCCATTTGTCCTTATGTGACTCATTGCTGCCACATTATAGTCAAATAGCTCATAATGCTAACTGTACCAGAGATGTGCAGGTGAGTTCGGCACAAAAAATGAATCCGCAATAAGTGAACCACCATATAGCTCGGGATTATGGTATAAAAACACATGCACCGTTATTATGCATCACAGTCACTCATTTCAATAAAATGTTTCCCAACCGCCACACGCTGACCCTTATTGTACTCCATCCATTTTCCATACCGCTTACCCTCACTAGGGTCGCGGGCGTGCTGGCGCCTAACTCAATTTCAGGGAACATATAGATAACCAATAATTCACACTCACATCCAGACCTATGGGCAATTTAGTGTCTTCAATTAACCTACCATGCATATTTTTGGAATGTGGGAGGAAACTAGAGTACCCGGAGAAAACCCACGCAGGCACGGGGAAAATATGCAAACGCCACACAGGCGAGGCCGGATTTGAACCCGTGTCCTCAGAACTCTGAGGCAGGTGTGCTAACCAGTCGGCCACCTTGTTGTACTCCATTGTTTGTTAACAGGAATGATTTAGAATGACACAGCATGGTTTTCACAGTTTCCCAGTAAACTCTTAAGTCAAGGTAGCACTGTATTTAGTAGAAGCGTGAATGAACAGTGTGTCAATGCAGTGGTTGACCAGTGCATTTCCTGTTCCCTCTGCAGCCGTATGACAGCCTGCCCACCTCTCAGACTTGTTTCTTCCAGCTGCGTCTGCCGCCGTACTCTAGCCAGGCTGTCATGGCTGAGCGGCTGCGCTACGCCATCAACAACTGCCGCTCCATCGACATGGACAACTACATGCTCTCTCGTAATGTGGACAATGCTGAGGGCTCTGATACAGACTACTGATGCGCACTTGAAACACATCGGAGCACCAGGAATGAGCTGACATGCCCGGATTTACATGAATGCCTCACAAACCCTTAGATGCATCATCATCACTGCAGTAGTATAGGAACTCCAGAGCAGATGGACCACATTTTACATTCATTTTGATGTATTTACAAATTTTATTTGTCCTTGTGGGTTTGATACTATTTTTAACAACACAAAAATCTTCACAAGTGCATTTAGTTTTTTTTGTTTTGTTTTGTTTTGTTTTTTCCTTTACTCCAACATCCCATTTTTTGGGCACTGCATGGAGTTATTTCTTTGAAAATGTGCATAGGATATTCAAGAAGGAATTTAGGACAAATATATCGTGTACATTGTGTAAAATGCCTCATGATAAATTTCTTGCTGTAACATCCATATTTATTGTTTTATTGCCTGAACCTGGTTTCCCAAAGCATCCAAACCAACAATAAATGCTGCAGAATGACTTATTGTAACCTTGAGTAGTTTTCAGTTAAAACCAGAGGTTTGCTTGCATGATATAACAAGACATGTTTTTTTTCCCCTTCACTTTCTGACATGAAATCAAACTAAACTTTTCCTTTTTTTGCTAAATGCCAGAATAATGAGAGGATTTTTTTGAGCATTTTTTCATTACTTATATCCATTTATTAAAGAATTTATTTACACAAGTACAAAATATCACAAAGGCCACATTTGTGGGGAAGAATAAATTATTGGAAATATAAAACAAAAAGGCTCCACGTCTGAAACAAAAGCTGCTTTTGTTGTGGGGGGGGGGAATATTCGCATCCATCGAATCTAAAGGCACTTGGACTGGTTTAAGACTTGAACTTACTAATTTTAACTTTTTTTATGTCTTCAAAATATTGCTAAATGTTCCTGTTCTTCTGTCCCTGTTATAGGTGTTATTGGAAGTCCTTCAGTAGTTAGAAATTGGCCATTTGTCAACAGTGGGCTGACACTATGAAAGTAACAACATCCAAGGGAACCTCAAGCAGAAAAAGGACACACAAAAAGAAATGACTGCTTAAATCACATGTACTAATTGTGGCTGTTAATTTCTGAGTATCACAGGCTCATTTTCTAAGCCTGTGCCCACATTGTCACGTATTATAGACCAAGAAGGGGTGTGTAGACAGGCATTCATATCTTAAATTGTTGCCTTCAGACAAAGTTTCATTGAATCACTTTAAACGTACTGATCCAGGTCCAAACATTGAATTGAATAAATTATTGAATAAATAATAAATAATTATAGGTGATTGCCTGGTGACCAGTCCAGGGTGTATGTGCGTCACCTCACGCTCAAAGTCAGCTGTGATAGACTCCTGATGAGATCAAACGCTACAGAAAATGGATGAATAGCATCCTGAAAGCCGTTAAGTGGAGCATTATGTGCTTTTTATTGAGTTTTATCTAAATGAATTTGTGACTTTCTTTCCGAACTCACTATCACAGAACCCATTCATTCTTTGGAAATGTTTGCATGCATTTGCCCTAGCAGTAAACATCACACACTGTGGAACTTGACAGAGGAAGTACTCTTATTAAAGGAATGAGAAGTGCCAAACAAACTATAAGAGGCGTTTGATGTGCACACTGCATTTGCAGTAAGGCCAATGAACTGTTCACGTGCCTTCTGAAACCATGTGCTTTGATTGTCTATTTGTGCGGAGAAGACGCAAGATAAATCAGCCAGAAAGAAATCTGTTGAATGATAGACAAACTTGTCTTAGCCATCTAAAAAAAAATACAGGCATGCAGAAGATGAGCAACAAACTTGGCAATCTTTGCCTTCATTGCCTGGCCCAATAAAACCAGTTGAAAACACACACTACAATTGCATTAGGCAGAGTGATGACCAAGTAATACTGTGATGTATTTTTTTTTTCTCCCCATTGTTTGGATTCACTTAAGCCTTGCACACTGCTGTGGGTTCAGCGGGAGGTAGAGGACCAAACAAGGTAACAGTCGAAGCACTGCTAGGAAAAGTAGCCAATAAATTTTCAAAAGTAAATGCACATTCATTTCGATTTAGATTAATAAATAGAGTTGTGTGTTTTCTACCATGATGCCTGCCTTATCTGTTCACTGACTGCTGTATCTCGTTCTACGGTTCACGCAGTGAAAAACCGGTGAGAAGTCAACCTTGGAAGTCCTTGTTTTCTCTCAGAAGCAATCTTGAAAGTGACCTGGAGCTGACCTTGACCTCTTCTAATTCTCGTGCAGGCAAGCTTTGCACTCAGAAACATGCTTTCATCACTATCCATTGGAAAAGCTTACATCTCCATGTTTTTTTTCCCCAAAACTATTTTGAGATACCCATGGGGTATTTTCTTAGCCCATGATGTCTGTATGTCAGTGGCTGGATGGCCACCATGGGTCTGCAGACTGACATCCTAACACACTCCCAAGCCATGAAGAATTCCGTCCTAGAAGCAACTTAACATCTCATTGTGATATTTTATATTATTAGCAACTCTTGTTTGTACTTTGCAATGACCATTACAGTTCAAAAACTTCCTTTAATTCAGATCCTTTTTATATCCTCAATGTGTAAGCATTGGAAATATGCAGTAGGTCTTGACAATGACCACACAGACACAGAGGTATTAATTCCTCATATAGTAGCCAGAGTGTATCAGGGAGATTCAGCAGCACTTTTCTTTTGAACAATCAGCTTTACAGATGCCAGTATGTGTTGTGGTATCAGCAAAATAAGGCTGTAACATTCACCTTAGTGACACCCTAAAAACGATTCATGCATTTTTTTTATTTGAGGGAGTACAGTGTTACAATTTGAAGTAGTCTTTCCCGTATTGGAGTCCACCAAATGAGTAATTGCTCAACATGCTTGAACGGAACCATGATTGACTAAAGGAACATCGCACTGAATTTAAACTGATGTGAGGCTCATCTCATTTTGTAATGTTTTGAAACAAGGTATTAAATTAAGGGGGGCATTCAAGATCAGTTCTTTAATCATCCTCCTAGTGCTTATGAGAAAGAATGCAAGTTTAAGGCACTTCTGCATGGATGTCATGTTTCAGACTATGTACAGTATTGTGTTTTATTCACCTATCTCCCACCCCATAATGATGGGGAAATCCAAAGGATTCTCTAATGAGAATGACTTAGTTGCTTCTAGAATGAACCCGGATGTCACACTGCAGCAAATCATGTGTCCGAGCCACACAAGTATCTACGGCACCTGGCCTCCCTGTCGTCTCCTCTGGGAGTGAGGGTGCTCTTCTTGGCCTTCAGTAGTCTTTCCAGATAGGGCGATCTGATCTTGAAAGGCAGTGGTCCCTGACTGAGATGCCGCGGTGGACCTCTTGGGCGGCGTGGGGGCAACACCGGAGAGTCAGTACTGGAGGAGACAAAGTTGTCCTGGGTGACGCCCCGGCTCGGACTCTGGGGACTGAGTGTTGATTCGGACCGTTCTCGGGAGCAGATGGGTGACGTGTGCGGTCGTCCGACATGGATGAACGAGCCAGAGGTGCCCGACTCCCCATCTGACGAGCAAAGTGATGCTGGGGGCCACGGAGTTGTCCTCTGTTGCAAATAAAGTCCATAATTGTATTTATATAACAGTTTGCACTTTTAAAGGCAAGCAAATGGATTACAGTGGTTCTTTGAGGTTTGACTTTAATAGTAACTCAATACTAACACTATTATCTCAAATCATAATTTTTCCATTGAAATGAATGGAAATGCTATTAATCTGTTCCAGCAGAGTGAAATAAAAAATGTTTGAGTGTGTATTTTAATGAGGAAAAACCTGTGGTGGTCGTTATGACCGTGCACTTCGGTGAGAATAATTAACCCACAATGCTTTGCGCGTTTAACACGCCAGTAAAACTTTATACTTAATGTGTAAATCAAAAGTAACAACAATCAAATACACTTTTTACTAAGGAAAATAAAAAAAATAGTGTGGCGACAGTGAAATCTTGCATTTCTTTGCACTTTTATGGTACTGCACCGTCACTGTGCGTTGTAGAATAAACAATCCCTTCCCAATCGCTTTCTTTGTATTAAAAAAAAAAGCAATCTCTGTTAAATGCTTCTGCACAGCTGGACTCCTCTTTGTTCGAACCACCAGCTACAAATTAGTACTTGGTGGGAGACATTGATGATGCAAAAGTAACTGTAGTCTGATTACTTTTAAGTAATGCGTTACTTTGCTCATTACTGAAAATGGAGGTATTTTGGAGGAACGCGTTGCTTTATAACGCATTACCGGCATCACTGCTCGCAAGCAGGCAACAAAACGTTATGTAGAAAACCTTCGCAATAAGTGAAATCAAACCAATTAATTATTTCATATATGCAATACAATGTCAATATGTGCTACAGTAATCCTTCGCGATATCACGGTTCACTTATTGCAGAGTCAGTGCATCACAGATTTTTTATTTTTTATTTTTGTAGAGCAGTTACTCAGAGCGGCACGGTGGTTAGAGCGTCAGCCTCACAGTTCTGAGGACCCGGCTTCAATCCCCGGCCCCGCCTGTGTGGCGTTTGCATGTTCTCCCCGTGCCTGCGTGGGTTTTCTCCGGGCACTCCGGTTTCCTCCCACATCCCAAAAACATGCATTAATTGGAGACTCTAAATTGCCCGTAGGTGTGACTGTGGAACAGTGGACCAGCTCTACACCCTCAGCAGGGTCCTCGAGGGTGCATGGGAGTTCGCCCAACCAGTCTACATGTGTTTTGTGGACTTGCAGAAGGCGTTCGACCGTGTCCCTGTGGGGGGTGCTTCGGGAGTATGGGGTACCGAACCCCCTGATACGGGCTGTTCGGTCCCTGTACGACCGGAGTCAGAGTTTGGTCCGCATATCCGGCAGTAAGTCGGACTCGTTTCAGGTGAGGGTTGGACTCCGCCAAGGCTGCTCTTTGTCACCGATTCTGTTCATAACTTTTATAGACATAATTTCTAGGCGCAGCCGAGGCGTAGAGGGGGTCCGGTTTGGTGGCCTCAGTATTGCATCTCTGCTTTTTGCAGATGATGTGGTTCTGTTGGCTTCATCATGCCGTGACCTCCAACTCTCACTGGAGCAGTTCGTGAAGCGGCTGGGATAAGAATCAGCACCTCCAAATCTGAGACCATGGTCCTCAGTCGGAAAAGGGTGGCGTGCCCTCTCCAGGTCGGGGATGAGATCCTGCCCCAAGTGAAGGAGTTCAAGTATCTTGGGGTCTTGTTCACGAGTGAGGGAAGAATGGAACGGGAGATCGACAGGCGGATCGGTGCAGCGTCTGCAGTGATGCGGACTTTGTATCGGTTCGTTGTGGTGAAGAAGGAGCTAAGCCGAAAGGCGAAGCTCTCGATTTACCGGTCGATCTACGTTCCCTGCCCTCACCTATGGTCACGAGCTGTGGGTCGTGACCGAAAGAACAAGATCCAGGATACAAGCGGCCGAAATGAGTTTCCTCCGCAGGGTGTCCGGGCTCTCCCTTAGAGATAGGGTGAGAAGCTCGTTCATCCGGGAGGATCTCAGAGTAGAGCCGTTGCTCCTTCACATCGAGAGGAGCCAGATGAGGTGGCTGGGCCTCCCGGACGCCTCCCTGGTGAGGTGTTCCAGGCACGTCCCACCGGGAGGAGACCCCGGGGACGACCCAGGACATGCTGGAGAGTCTACATCCTTCGGGTGGCCTGGGAACGTCTCTGGATCCCCCCGGAAGAGATGGATGAAGTGGCTGGGGAAAGGGAAGTCTGGGCGTCCCTGCTAAAGCTACTGCCCCCGCGACCCGACCTCGGATCAGCGGTAGAAGATGCATGGATGGATGGATGGATGATGAAATGTGGCAGCAGTGACTCACATAAGGAGAAACAGACTCATTTACAGAGGTGCACATAAGTGGTGCGCAGGTTCGCATGCGCACTGAAAATATTAAATGCACACCCATTTTGATTATATCAGTGCACTTTTGCGCGTGGAGAGTGCAGTGGTTGATGGGGCTCAAGGTTCAAACGAACCAATCACATACTGAAAAAAATAAATATGTCACACACTGAAACCTCAATCAGTGAACTGCAATATAGCGAGGGATGATTTTACATATACGTACATAGAGGGAATAAATATATGTTTACCTTTTGCTTCTTAGCTGGTGAGCTGCCATTGGCCTGATTTGGTTTTATGCGAGGGAACCAACTTCGAAGCATCTCTTCTATTTTCATGACGATGCTGAGAAAGCGTCCTCTGGAAAAGACACAAAGCAAGATGAGTGACGCTGACATATTGTAGTATTTCGGTTTTTTGGGGTTTTTTTTTGGCTAATGTTGTAGCCACAGCTTGAAGTGGGAGAAGCTCAAGTGGCTTAGGGATGTCTCGCCAATGGCTATTACATAAGCATCGTAAAGCCTATGACATCACATTAAGTGCTCTGGCTTAATCTGATTGGTGGACGAGAAGAAAACGCACCAAGACCGACTCAATAAAAAAGGCGGCATGGGCGCGAATGGCATGTGTCCTCAACAACTGTTGCGTGTGTGTGTGTGTGTGTGTGCGTGTGATCATAGCCCAAGCCCCCATCCCGGGATCACATGATTTTGGGGGATGCAGGAAGACATGCAGTGCATGTACAGTGCCACATGAGAAATGTGACTGAGGAAGGCTGCTATGCACACACGCACACAAAGACACACACATGCACGTACACTGCAGTCCACACGTGGCAGCAGGTCCTCATCCCATTCACAGGCTATATATAGAGCACGAGCAAGCCAGTCACAGCTCCGCCCACTTGCTCAGTGTTGGATTTAAAAATGAACTATTTGATCCAGGACTGTACCCCAATCCCCACGCCCTCCTCCCGCTCTCTCTCTCTCTCACACACACACACACACACACACACACACACATTCCTGTTAATAGTTGTATACTTGTCATTGAATAATTAATACAATGTGCCTCACGTGTACCCTCTGTGTCGTGCTTCTGTGGACATATTCACTTTGAATGGCACAACAAATGGTGGAATGGCCGCATTTATATACTTATAGCACTGTTATAGCTGCACTTTGCCCAAATACTTTTGGGCGCCTTAGTTGCGCCATATTTTTGCGAGCTCTCTTAAATTAAAGGGGAAAGTCTACACTTTTAAGGCTTCAAGCTAAAATCATAAAAACGCTCACATTGTCCGAAGACTTTTGGTAAAATGTCATAGCTATATAAAACAGTCGCGTATTTCTTTAGAACAATTTCTGCTTCTACGATCAGTCAGTGCTCTTGTACAATATACAGTAGAGAAGTATGGAAGTCTACTGTATGTGTAGTGAGCGCCCATTTTACACTTCCTGTCAAAGAAGTCATTCTGGCACGGTTCTGACACATAAACAGGGAGGCAAAGGTTGGAAGTCCACCTGCAAATTTTCTGGCTTCAGAGACAACAGAAGTGCTACAACGCCCGTGTGAAAGGAAATAGAGCAGAAAGGTGGGACCAGTGGGTGAAGTTTAACATCTCCCACTGCTTTGTGTTGATAGCAATTGTTGGTCCAACAGAATTATTTTTTTTAAAACATAAAATAATAAAGAACAAGGCCTGGACAAAAATGATGGTATGCTTAACTTAAAAACCGTTGTTTGGTTCAGAACCTTGTGAGGCAATCACTGCAATCAAAAGATTTCTGCAATTTTCGGTGACACCCTCTCCAGAATACTGACATGTTTTAGCTCTTTGCACAGATGTGGTAAAGAATTTAAATCAGCAATCTTCAGAGTTTTCCGACGTTCAGCTCTCGGACGTTGTTGATTCTTCTTTTAGCTTTGTGTTTTAGGTCATTATCTATGGCCTGTGACTGAGACCAAGCTTTCTGACATCGAAGAGCATACAGTGTTTGATTCAAGACACACTGTGACAGATGTAGCAAAGCAGCCCCAGAATATAACCGTGCCTTCTCCATGTTTTACTACAGATTTTGTCTTTGTTTAATGTGGTCTACGGGTATAGACTAGAAACAGTTGAAAGAGACCACTAGCATAACATTTCACTTACCACAATGACAGATAATTGTGAACAAAGACCTTTTTTTCGTTCTTTGTGTCTGACGCACATGATTCGGCAATGTGTCAAACCGCTGCAGTGTAGCGCCAACTACTGGCAAGGAGGACTTACTCAATACCAGATTTTTTTTTTTTTTTGTTCCTTAAGTATCAGTCTGGTATGGCAGCCTTCACAAGTACTCGATGCCTTGAAATAAGGCCGGTATGGGCCCGATACTGATACCTGGTATCGGTAATCGGTAAATATGAACTAATGGTAAAATACAAGATATTATTGTAGAATATGAGATGATTGTAACATATATTTAGCCCCAGTTTTTTTACATTGGTCCTGCAGGAGTACTTATAGCTGCGGTAACTAAAACGCTCCTGTAATTGTCATACCAGTTTCACGGACGTCATTGAATGAGATAGGGAAAAGACGAGCAGGTTGAATTCAAGACCGTCTTTCACACGTGACGTGACTGAAGGTCATAGAAAGCCCAGGTGGTATGATTCGACGTGAGCAACAATGAACGAGACATTTCATCAACATTAAAGATAACTGCTGACGTATTAATGTTAAAAAGAAAGGAACAAAATGACTCTTTGTTACCATTTAAGCTCATCTAAATCAGTAGTTTGACTTCCAGAGGTTGTGATTACTTTTGATGCGTCTGTGGCTCCACATCCAGATGGACTATAAAATGCCAACATCGACAATCACAAACCATAAAGAACTGAATCTTTCGTAGTATTATAACATCGTTCGCAAGCTGGGGTGTGCAACTCCACTGCATCTCCTTCAGATCTAGACTGTCTGAAACCGTCCGCTACATGCTGACCTCATGAACGGCCTAATACTTTTGATTCTTGCCAGCCCACATACAATATCTGCAATGATTACACACTTTCGCACACTTAGCAAAACCAAACGGAGCAATTCCATTTTGGTTCACGTCGCTGGCGGAGCCCTATGAAGGTACATGTGTCTTCTTTTTAGTACGAGTAGTAAAAAGAGTACGTGTTTTGGTGAAATAGTAAAAAGGTAGCTCTCTTAAACAGCATAATGATGTTTGAGCCAAGAGAACAAAACTATTTCAAGGAAATATCCACGCCTATCCTCACGGTCATATTTACCCCATGTTAGGATTTCGAAGGACCCCCATTATTCTCTGGATACGGTCCATTGCAACGCTCTCCTGGAAACTGCTGAGACCTGTGAAGAGAAGAGAAGTGTGCAGTTAGCACGTAGGAGGCATGTGGCTCTGCATCCAAATGTGTTATGTCATTGGCTGCGACGTCATCTTTATCGACTGCTATTTTTCATGCCTCGACGACCAAAACAAAACGGTCAACTTGACTAACTATCTGCATTCTAATGCACTTCTGTTGACAAACCACAAACATCCTTTGATTTATTTTACACTCCCAAGGACATGCACTGGGGGGAGGCCCTAATTCATATGGAATATCACTGATCAGGATGTGGTTATAGAAAATGGATAGATGAAGGTTTGCATATTTGCTGGCGAGTGGGCTAGACAGTGGAGAGCATCCAATAATAATCCAGCTGTCAACGAATAACAAATCTGCCTTTAAAAAAAACACCCAAAAAAAGTTCAACACTTACGTGTGGCGTACCTGCCGGATCTCAAACCTCGTAGGATAGACGACAGAGGCTTGACGTAGCACTGCAACTCCGTGCACTGTGTGGAGACGATAACACCGTTAACACTTGTGCTAGCTCCATTTGTTCCATTTGAAGGGTTATTTAATAGCCACTTCCCCAGCAGACCACAGCATCAGATGGTCATTCACACCTAAGCTTGGAGAAATCTCTCGCTTTTTCACGGCACTCTATGTATGTGTGTTCCTGAAGCGCTTTCTCACACAGAGAATCAATGGAGGAATCCACTAGCCTGTCTTGGTGCTAGCCAATCAATGCACTGGCTTTGCACTCAGGCCAAAAAAAAAAGTATTCCTTTGGCGGCATCTTGTGGCGTCTTGGTACCAAACAACTTTGTTGAAGTATGCTGGATCTGTGAGTTGAGGAATTTCATTTAGACAAAAGTAGTGCTTTCCCGCCATTTTGTGGCATCTATAGGTGATCGTAAACCTTTTTATGTGGTTGTCAATTACTCGCTGATTTTTGCTATTTGTGGCAGGGCTTGGTTCCTTCACTACTTAACTGTTGACAAAATAAATGAGTATCTTAGCTAAATATCATTTTTACTGTGCAACCTCTTTTTACATTAAAAGGATGCACTGGTCTCACCTTGAGTGAGAAAAGTTCACTTTGAGTGTCTGATGGACGATGTGCGCCGCATCCATCTAAAGTTCTCTTCCTGACTGAAAGGCGCTTTGGCTCCACACAAAGTGTCCCCAGCTTGCACATGGGGTTATCTTCCTTAACTGGAAATACTGCGGGGGTCTCCAAGTGAGTTGCACAGACTGCGGCGCGCACACAGTAGCCTCCAGCATCACAACCACAGCAGACACTTCTCCTCTTCCTCCTCCAGAAGGCACCAGAGTGAAATAGTGTAGTAGGAGATTCCCTTAAAGTTGTAGCTGAGGATGATGAGGATGATGCCATGATCTGCACCAGTGGGGTCTTCCTGTTGTGTTCATCGCGGGCAAGCCACTCAGTGGAGTAATCAGAGTGGGAGGATGATGACATGATGGAAGTGGACTATTCGCCAGTAGAGAGCCTCACTGACCTGCCAATCATAAACAACAAATATCATTAATTTCATGGCAATAAGGCATCCTAATTTTAGTGCAATTTTTTGCTTTTGTTAGTAGCATCAATTATCAATATTCCAGTGTGTGCACGTGATTGCATGGAGAAGTCCAGTGGTGCCTTGAGATAGGAGTCCCATTCATTCCCTGACCACACGCGTAACTCAAAACCCTCGCGTCTCAAATCATCTTCCCACATTGAAATGAATAGAAATGCCATTAATCCATTCCAGCCTCCCCCCTCAAAAATAGAATGTGTTGTGTGTTTTTCAATAAGGAAAAAAATAGCACTCTATAATATTGTACTTTATAAAACCATCCATTCATCCGTTTTCTGTACCGCTTCTCCTCAATAGGGTCGCAGGCGTGCTGCAGCCTATCCCAGCTATCTTTGGGCGAGAGGCGGGGTCCACCCTGAACTGTTCGCCAGCCAATCGCAGAGCACATATAAACAAACAACCATTCGCACTCACATTCACACCTACGGGCAGTGCTCATACCACATTTGCTCTCCCAAGTCAAAGCAAAAAACAAAACAAAAATCAGCCAAATGATGGCTCTTATTTCAAAAACTCACGCGTATCTTAAGGCACCACTGGATTTAGCATGAGAGCTGTCAGACTGTCTCTGGACACTTCATTGGGTACCTCTCAGAGCCGACCCAAGACACTGTCACCGTGTTTCTCTTTGTGTACTAATATTGTGCCCTTCTCGTTCTCTTGGACTACTTTAGATGGAGCCCAGGGGACCTAATGTTGTAGGCAGTGAGTGAGTAAATCGGAGTAAGTGAAGAGGAATGCTTTATCGTCGGCGAGATAAAAATTGTTAAACTGTTATGACAAATCGAAAGCCGTGGGTTGTCATGACGACATTAAAGCGTTGCCCCTACCAAGATGTCAGAACAAGAAATGATTAAGCTTTTTTTTAACAGTTGGCTGAGTAAATGCTTTGGATTTAACTTGTTAATTGCTGGATTTCATACAGACTAAATCTGTCAATAATTGTTTGCCTAGTTCCCAAATGACATTCAAAAATCCAGAATTAGAACTATGTATTTATGTAAGACTTTGATGAAGTAAAAGCTCTGAATTTACACAGATTTTCGACGGCATTTTGACGCATATCAGCATCTGCATTTTATTTAAATATGACAGCAGATAGCAGATCAATTTAAAACTATTTTTTTTTCCATTATTATTAGTTGAAATTTTCTGTTAACTTTAGGAGATGCTCCTGACCCTGGGAACGCCATGCACTTTTTGTTTTTGTTTCTTTCAACAAAAATAAGTAAAAGATTCATATTTCAGTTCTATTGAATTTTTGGAAAACTTTATTTACTATAGAAAACTCGAGGCAGCTATTTAATTGTTTAAGTTTTCATTTAACTTCATAAGATGTGCCGCTGAGACCAGGAGCTCCCTGCACTTAAAAAAAAAAAAAAAAAAAAAGTAAAACAAAGATGTCTAGTGTCCAAGATATATTTTTTAAAAATGTAAAAAAAAAAAAAAAAACTTTTTGCAAATTGGATTTTTTTTTTTTTTAATTCCTTCCATTATGAGACTGAATTGTGATAACTGTGGATTCAATAACTGCCCCCCCCCAGCCTAGTCTTCTCTTCCAAATGGGCAAGCCGTCCAACCTTACATAAGAAAAACGGAGCAAACACATGGGCTTGCTTGCGTTCACATGCCGAGCGCTGACGCAACGTTATGTGTCAACACAATCGTCTACTAACGCTGTGTCGAATACGCTGGCAACGGAGCACCATTGTGCGACAGAAACGATGACAATGCTTTTAAAAATGGCAAACACACAAGTAGAACCTGGTGAGCCCGCGAAGGATGGGAGCAGAGTACAGCGGAGATTGGGAGCACTTACCGGGAGTGAAGTGTTTCCCTCCACCTTAAGGTGTTGTGCAGCCGGACGGACAGTCCAGTGGGAGCAGGGAGGCTGCCGACGTCGTCCAGCCCCCGTGGAGCCTCTCCCTCCCCGGGCAACGTGTCCGGTGGGGGGGGGGGTGGGAGGGCCAGTGCTCTTGCGTTAACGTCCTGCGCTTCATTTTAAAGAATGTTTTAAAAATAAATTTAAAAAAAAAAACATACACACCGTTGCGAATCCACACAGAAAGTTTTTTTGTTTGTTTGTTTACCCCCCCCCCCCCCCCCCCCTAATCCTCCTCCTCCTACTACTAGGTCGTAGCCACCGCAACACGTGACGACGAGTAAACGCAATTCCCTGAATCAGCAGGATGGACAGCTCATTAATATTCATAAACACATTTCAGACGCTCCTATTGGTCAACACCGCAAATAGTCACATATAATTGATTAAACGCTGAAAAACTTGATTTGTTTACGCAACATTCCAGCTGGTAAAGCATTAAGAGCGATACTGAATATGCAGGAAAAAAGTGCAGGAGCAGAAAAAAAATCAATTAGATGTGAAATAAACATAATCATAAGCTGACAGAAATGGCTATAAAAACAAATAAAACGTTAAATAATTAGGTCTGAAAAGTATCTAAAAGGGTGTCAAGACTAAAAATCAACTACCTCAATACCAACTTTGATTAAATTTGTTATGTTTTTCAAACTTTCGTCAATACAACACTCTGTTGACTGTTAATTAACTGTTATTATTTTCAGTTAAATTTGTTTAGCCAGAGAAGCAAGAGACTAGCGTGCCCTATCCCCAATGGTAGGAACATTGTTTACAATAACCACAATGACAAAAGTCTCAGTTCGTATTGGTTTGAAACTATATGAACGACTAGCTAGCGGGGGAAACAAGGTTGTTTGGTAATTTACACATTTTCAGTCAATGTTTTTGATGTTTAGTTTTTATACTGTACAGGAAATAAATGCATATTTTGCCATTGATCCGACACCAAGTAAATGCAGGCCCAGTATCACCATTACCGATACTGGTATGATACTTTTCAATAATTAAGGTAGATGCATTATCAAATTACTAAATTTCAATTTAAAAATTTTGTATTGATGAATAGAAAATACTTTATTATATTTTTTTAAAATCAGTAATAGAACAGCAACAGAACCATTTTCTGGATTTTTTTTTCTTAAACAATTCCAGTAAATGTATTCATTTAAAAAACATTTCAATGGGATTAATATATTACATAAAGGTTTTAACATAATTCAATAATTGTTTTTTGACTTGGCTAAAGTAACAAATGGACAGTTTCACTTCAAAAATGAATTGCTGGTGGGCTGGTTAGCAGTCAGCAGCTTGATTACTTGTTCACTTTGCGCTGCTAAATCATGTGACACCAGATTAGTAAAATGATGTCATATGTGGACACTTTGCATTAGGAGGCACAGAGACAAAGAGACAGAGAGCGAGGGAGAGAGATAACATAAGTGTGTTGAAATATATCACGTTGAGAGAGAAGGCTTACAGTGAAACATGTATTGGGAATGCAGTGCATCGTCAATTTTTTTTTTAAAGCTCAGTGTAGTGCAATTACTTGCACATCTCTGATACAGTTAGTTTTACAAGCTAAATGATTTAAATGTGGCAGTACCGACTCACAGAAGGGCAATTGGGCTCTTGTTCTTAATAGAAAAAGAAACCTTACTGACTACCTTAGGCATTTAAAACACAACCCACAGTCAGAATTTTATGAAATAAGTTCACAAATACCTACGTTAGCCCGACGAGTAGCTAATGCACACACTCATAACAATATTGACAGGAACAAATGCAAGTAAAGAGCATTGTTTAGCTTGATTTTCTTCAGGCTTTCTATAGGCATATATGAAACATCCATTCATCCATTTTCAACACCGCTTATCCTGGTTAGGGTTGCGGGGCATTGGAGCCAATCCCAGCTGACTTCGGGCGAAAGCCAGACTACACCCTGAACTGGTTGCCAGTCAGTCGCAGGGCACATATAGACACGGACAACCATTCACACTCACATTCACACCGTCACTGAGTGGGAACTGAACCCACGCTGCCCGCACCAAAGGCAGGCGATTGTACCACTACACCATCAGTGACCATATATGAAACAGTAATATAATAAATAATGGGTCGCTACTTCGCAGATTTCATTTGCTGTGGGGGGCTGTCTGGATTGTAGCCCTTTTGATAAACAAGGGTTTGCTGTATACTGTACAGTAGTTGCCCCGTGTCGCAATGCAGTGGTTCACTTTTGCTCTGCGATCTGTATGTATCTGTTAGTGTCGATGTTGTTTTGTTTTATTTTCTTGTCATGATTTCCTTCATTTTTTCCACAAAGAGGTTCTGACTTGACCCCTGCCCATTTTACTATGAAATGTTGTAGTTGCTAAAGCTCAATCTCCAAGGGGTCAAGTGGGAAAAAAGACAAAGAAATCATTAGAAAATGTTCAGTTGTATGTGGACCTGATATACCAAGATGGCGCCTACAAGTATGGTCGCCTCGGTTACGCGCTCTCTAGTATTGTTTTTGTTTTTGTGTTTTTTATTCGTCTTTGGAGACATTACACTTACACAAGGGGAGACTTGCTAACCATCAAGGCTACTCCGGACTTTCTTTCACCAACTTTCGCAAATCCGCTCAGTTTTTTCCCTGAGTTACTCACCGCAGCAGCGTCCGCGGTTTTCGGTGCATGGAGGCGGAGGCGACGCCACAGAGGGAAGCGAGCCGGCATCCAGGTGAAACTCCGCAAGAGAGGATACAGATTGACATTCCCGTCGATCCACCTCGCGAATGTACGCTCCTTACCCAACAAAATGGCGAGCTTCATCTTCTGATAAAGACCACTAAAGACTTAGGACATTCCGCCGCCATGTGCTTTACGCCATGTGCGACACTGTACCCAACGGCGCCGTCATGCTTCCGGGTTTTCATCTTCACCGAGCAGATCGTATCACGGAGTTATCGGAGAAAACTCCGTGATATGCTTCTATATCAACGAAAAATGGTGTACGGACGTCACAGAGCTCAGCACACACTGCAGCTCGCTGAGAGTCGCTGATTTTGAACTGTAAGCCATTCTACTCGCCTCGTGAGTTCGCATCATTCATTCTCGCTGGCGCCTATATTCCGCCTCAAGAGCGGTATATGGACGACTTTGGTCTTGTTGACATATAGAGGCTGAAAAAACGTACAAAAAGAGAATAGACATTTTTCTCGTCGGTTCACCGCTCTTTCTCAAGAATAGATTTTTTCTTTCAAACAATTCGGCAGCTCAAAGAATTAGCCCCCAAATAGATCCAATCACCATCAGTGACCATGCACCAATTTCTCACAATCTAAAAGTTGAATCAAGTTTGGGACCCCCACCAACATGGCGCTTCAACATGTCCCTATTGAAGGACCCGGATTTTGATTCTTTCGTGAGGAAGGAATGGGTTGAGTTTTTGAAATTCAACGACTCCCCAACAATATCCCCATCTCTGTTATGGAAACTGGGAAAGCTGTATTGAGAGGTCGAATCATATAATACTCTTTGTATATAAAAAAAAAAAAACGAGAACAAAAATTTCAAAAAACTTCAAAAGGCAAAACATCAATTAGACGAAGAATTAGAATTATCTTATCAAAAAGAACAGATTTTCTACAACAGTTAAGATACACTAACTTTGAGTACAGTAATAAATCAGGAAAATAAAAAAAATAAAAAAAATAAAATTGAAACTTTTATTAAGGATCTAAACATTCCTCAATTAAATACACAAATAAAGACAGCATTGATGTTCCTTTAACCATCACAGAATTACTTAACGCATTAAAAAATATGCAATCGGGACGAGCGCCTGGCCCGGACGGAATCCCCGTCGAAATCATTAAACATTTCTGGCCAATACTAGCGCCTCTATTTCTCAGAACAGTCAAGGAGATAAACGATAAAGGTCAAATTAGTAGCCATATGAACACAGCTTCAATTAAGTTATTAATAAAGTCAGGTAAAGACCCCACTCTCCCGGCTAATTATCAGCCCTTATCACTGATTAATGTAGATATCAAGATTATCTCGAAAGCCCTCGACGCGAGACATGAAAAGGTACACCCGTCGATAATCCACTATGACCAGACAGGTTTCATTAAAGGTAGAAGTTCCACAAATAATATCAGACATCTGTTAAATTTAATAAGCATGTCACTGCGTAAAAATCTAAACGCAATCATCATGTCACTTGACGCAGAGAAAGCTTTCGATAAAGTTAACTGGGCTTTTTCCTGTTTGCAGTACCTCGCAAATTTGGCTTTGGAGATTAATTCATTCATTGGATAGCAACATTATACAATTCGCCAAAAGCGACAGTCACCACAAATAGGATTACTTCACAATGTTTTAAATTACAAAGAGGAACCAGACAAGGATGTCCACTCTCACCAATGCTATTTGCAATATTCATCGAACCTCTTGCTGCCGCTATCCGTCAGAATGCTAATATTAAAGGCATCTGCTCACTAGTGACAGAACACAAAATCAATCTATATGCTGATGATATTCTTGTTTACTTACAGGAACCCAAGTATTCTCTTCAGGCAGTCTTCAATCTCATTAAAACATTTTCACAAATGTCAGACTACTCTATCAACTGGACAAAATCAACAATACTCCCAATAACAGCAAACTCGTGGACTCCTGCAGATCAAATCCCAGATTACTATATTCCTATAGGAAACATTAAGTATTTAGGTATTAACATTTCATCAAAACTCACAGAGCTAACCAATCTAAACTACACACCACTTTTGGAAAAATTCTCAGCTGACTTAAGACGCTGGAATAACTTGCCGATATCACTACTGGGAAGAATAGCTACAATAAAAATGAAAACCTTACCTCAAATAAATTATTTATTTTCAAAGATTCCATTTAAGACCACATTTAAATGGTTTCAAACCGTAGATTCTGCTGTAATACATTTTTATTAAAAAAAATAAGAAAAATAGAATTAGTCTATCCACTCTTCAGAAAAGTAAACAGGAGGGAGGCCTAAATTCTCCCAACTTTAAACACTATTATTTAGCTAACCAATTACAATACCTCATCAAATGGTTGCACCACAATGAGGAGTACGATTATTGGCTAGAATTGGAACAAATAGACTGCAACAACATCAAACTCCCGAAACTCCCATTTATTTCCACAAGTCTTAAACGCCATAAATGCTTCAAGAACCCAATAATCGCATCCACCTTAACGGCTTGGTGGGAAAGTTCAGAATCTACAGGATCTCAATTAGCTCCCAGTATGCTCTCCCCATTCATTCTGGAACCTTCTCCCGCAAAGTAAAAGAAATCTCAAAAGTTGAAAAATAAATTTTATGGACTAAATCAATGCACTTACCGATCACCAAATGGGAAGAAGACCTTTCCATGTCCGCTGACTGTTGCTACTGGATACACATTTGTAACAATACGTTTAGAATGACAAAAAAACACAAATCTACAGCTCATACAATATAAAGTGCTCCAGAGAACACATTTTACTTAGTACACTATACATAAAATGGGCTTCTCTCCATCTAATATATGCGCGCAATGCACCAAAAATACCCCAGACACCTATTTTCATGCTATATGGGAATGCACACCAATTCAATGCTTTTGGTCTTTGGTTACACAAAAACTCTCTTACATTTTTAATTTCAGGATTCCACTTTCCCCAAGATTGTGCATACTTGGCGACTTAAACATAACCGACCTCCCTCATAAATATTCACAATCATTACTTGTCACGTTAGCTACTGCTAAGAAAAAAATCTATTAAACTGGAAAACAAACAAGCTATTAACATCAATCAGTGGCTAAATCTCATCATAGAATATATTGCATTAGAAAAATCAATTACATATATACGTAGCTGGTCACCTTTCCTCAACATGCTAAATCTAGACTCTTGATTCCTTTGCCTGGGTAGGGCAAGAGCAGCCCTCTTCGTCGGTGGTTGTCCGGCCTGATGGTCCTGACCTGCAGGAGCCATGCCTCTTAATCACTCACTTAAGACACGCTCACACCACTCACTATATACAGTGGGTAGGGAAAGTTTTCAGACCCCCTTAAAATTTTCACTCTTTGTTATATTGCAGCCATTTGTTAAAATTGTTTACGTTCATTTTTTTCCTCATTAATGTACACACAGCACCCCATATTGACAGAAAAAAAGCTATTTTCTAAATCTTTGCTGATTTATTAAAAAAGAAAAACTGAAATATCACACAGCCATAAGTATTCAGACGCTTTGCTGTGACACTCATATATTTAACTCAGGTGCTGTCCATTTCTTCTGATCATCCTTGAGCTGGTTCTACACCTTCATTGGAGTCCAGCTGTGTTTGATTATACTGATTAGACTTGATTAGGAATACCACACCCCTGTCTATATGAGACCTTACAGCTCACAGTGCATGTCAGAGCAAATCAGAATCATGAGGTCAAAGGAACTATCTGAAGAGCTCAGAGACAGAATTGTGGCAACGCACACATCTGGCCAAGGTTACAAAAAAAAATTCTGCTGTACTTAAGGTTCCTAAAATCACAGTGGCCTCCATAATCCTGAAGTGGAAGACATTTGGGATGATCAGAACCCTTCCTAGAGCTGGCCGTCCGGCCAAACTGAGCAATCTGGGGAGAAGAGCCTTGGTGAGAGAGGTAAAGAAAAACCCAAAGATCACTGTGGCTGTTTATCAGTTTATTTTTGAAAGGGGACAATGCAATTTCATAAAACACATGAAGTACACATGGTTAAAAAAGCCAGAATTAGCCAGAAGGCTAGTTTTCATCTGTAGTCCCCTGGCCATGATGAAAAAAAGCAGTAAAATACATCTACAAGACAATATAATACAGGATACATAATCAAACTATACTATTAAGAGAGACTCAAACCATAATTTCTTTTGATCATAACAAAAAGACAACATAACATACTTGTCTTTTAGTGTTGGCAGCTATAGGTGTTAACTAGCCACATTTTCAGTTTTTTTGTGAAGGCCTTGTATGTTGTAAGCAGTTTAACCTCCTCAGGTACTGAGTTCCACTCACCAGCGCTCCTCACTGACCAGGCTGACTTACTGAAAGTGCTCCTGCGCAGAGGAATGAGACAGTCACCTCTGACAGAGCCTCGAGTGACACGTAACCAACTGGTTATGCAATAGTTAAAGTGACTAAGAATCATCGAATGCAGGTAAATTTTTGCAGCTTCAGTTGACATTTCATTCCGAATTGCACGAAAATTTGCGAGGTTTAATTTGATATTTTTACACAATTTGTCAATATGGGCTTTAAAGGAAAGCTGTGAATCTATTATTAACCCAAGATATTTGTATTGGCTGACAATTTGCATTTTTTTTCCATTAACAAGTATGTCGGGGTCAGGTGATACTCTATTTGTTTTAGTGAAATACATGCCTACAGTTTTAGAAACGTTTAGCTGTAGACAGCACTCCTGCAACCAAGTTGTGACACAGGACATTGTATTAGTGAGTTTAGCAGCAACAGTATCTTTGGAGCGACCATGAACAAAGAAAACTGTGTCGTCTGCATACATTACGCACTCTGCTTCAGAGCAAACAGTGGGCAAATCGTTGATATAAAGACTAAATAAAAGGGGGCCCAATATTGATCCCTGAGGGACTCCAGAGGTTAGCCTAAGAGACTCTGATCTGCAGTTGTTAACTGATACAGATTGTGTTCGGTCATGCAGAAATGGCCGGAAGAATGCTTATAGGTCGGTAGTTATTCAGAGAAGTTGAGTCACCGGATTTAAAGACAGGGGTAACAATAGCAGATTTCCAGGCCTTTGGAAAGTGACCAGATGAAATTGAAAGATTAATGATTGAGGCAATAGGAGGAGCAAGAGTTGAACCTAGATCTTTGAGCATGCTCGTGTCCATTCCAGAAACATCCTTTGCCTTAGATGGTTTGAGTGAATGAATTAAATCGATAACTTTGGTCTCAGTAATATTTGTAATAGTAAAGAACTGCGTTGTAGACAATGCAGGGTATTCCTTCATTTGTTTTACTGCAAACTTAGAAGAGATTTCTGTCACAGATTCAATGAAGTAGCATCAGCCATCACTTGAGGTTCCGTCAGGATGTTTCCATTTAATTGAATTTGCATTAGTTTTGTTTTGTTATTTTGTGTATCACCCAATAGTTTTTTAATATAATTCCAGGTTATTTTTGAATTTCCCTTCGCACTATTCAGAGCAGTAATGAAAAAGTCAGCTTTAGATTTTCTTATTTCTTTCACTACCCTATTTCTCAGTGAGATAAAGTGCTGTCTATTGTATCCTGATTTGACCGACAACTTCAAGGAATGATCGCGTTCTTTCATCAGTTTCAGAATAAATGTGTTTAACCAAGGCAGGCCATTCTTTCTAGCTTTTAGTTTAATTATCCGTGTAAATTGTATAATTATTTCTTGTATTTTGTTGGCAAATTTAGAACAATCCTCATCTAAATTTTTACCAGCGAGTAATACATCCCAGTTTACTTCTTGGATGGAATCTTGGAAATTTTGTTGTTCATGTTTTGGTATCCTATTGGATTCAGTGGTGGCCAAGGGTTTGAAGCGCTTTTGTATGGCTTCAAGATCCTTTCTGGCCTATTAGTAAAGGCTAGATCAATCTGAGTTCGGGTGGAGTTTGTAATTCTCGTAGGGCCATTAATAACCTGAGTCATATCCATATCATCCATAACCCTTTTCAATTTTTTCCTAACTTTGTTAACTTCCCAATTAACATTTAGGTCACCCATTATTATCACCTCTTTTGCAAGATTGAGTTGTTTCAGTAACATTTCCAGCTTTTCATAGAAAGCGGCATTTGATGAGGGAGGCCTATAAATAACTACAAGAATAAAAGACATTTGCTGTGACAAAGAAACAGTTAGTCCAAGAAATTCTAATCCATTCTCATCTGTAACATGTATTTCATTACAATTAAAAGTGTTCTTGGCATAAATCATAACACCTCCTCCCTGTCTGTCGTTTCTAAACATTTTATAACCAGGTACAGATAGTATTGCTGAGGGCGAAGATTCATGGAGCCATGTCTCAGATAGGCAGAGGAAGTCAATATTTGAGTCAGTGAGAAGGTGATTGACCTGATCACTTTTCGTTAAAATGCTTCGTATATTTAAGTGTGCACAAAGAATGCCTTTTGGTTTACGTGTTGAGTCCCATATTAATTTAGAGTTATTAACGGTTTGGAACGCCCTCCATTTCCGGTGCTTTAGTATTGCGGGGTTTGGCAGCCCCCTGTTTCTTTTATTGGCAATGTTTGCATATAGCTTTACGCTGCCAGCTTCCGCATCAGCCGTCGGTGGTGGTGGTGGTGGAGGCCCAGCCGTCGGTGATGGTGGAGGTCCAGCCGTCAGAGGTGGAGGCCCATTGGCACACATGATAACACAGCAAGACAAGAAGAAACCGCGTCAAAAAGGTTGTTTGGAATCATACGCCCAATATTGAGCCATTTTGGCAAGAAAGCAGTTTGGCTGGCTGACTGTCGACAAGTTCCCAAATACAGAGTGGCGTCCAAACACCAGAAAGTTTACCTTGCCTGTGCGCGGCTGGGCTTAGTCTTCGACGGAGCCGGCAGATTCAGTCACTTCGTCCTTCGTGCGCCGCCGACGAGGAGCTCCCTCCGCTGCGGTGTGACCAACTAGCTGGCGGCACGTTAGCTCGGCGGCTAGCGAGGTTAGCCGAGTAGAAAGAGGAGGACGCGTTTCACATCGGCGGACTTCGCTGCCTCGCCAAAAGGTCCGCCGCGCCGGCCGGTTCGCTCACACCTGGGCGATGGGTTGTGCTCTTCGAAGAGGAAACCGACACTTCGAGTTCATCCGACACTTCGAGTTCATCCAGACAGAAGCTGAGCTCCAGAGATGCAGTCGGGAGATGGGAGAAAGTTCTAGAAAGTCAACCATCACTGCAGCCCTCCACCAGTCGGGGCTTTATGGCAGAGTCGCCTGACGGAAGCCTCTCCTCAGTCCAAGAAACACGAAAGCCTGCATGGAGTTTGCTAAAAAACACCTGAAGGACTCCAAGATGGTGAGAAATAAGATTGTCTGTCTGATGAGAGCAAGATATAAATTGTTGGCCTTAATTCTAAGTGGCATGTGTGGAGAAAACCAGGCACTGCTCATCACCTGTCCAATACAGTCCCGACAGTGAAGCATGGTGGTGGCAGCATCACGCTGTGGGGGTGTTTTTCAGCTGCAGGGACAGGGAGACTGGTTGGAATCGAAGAAATGATGGATGTGGCCAAGCACAGGGATATCCTGGACGAAAACCTTCTCCAGACTGTTCAGAACCTCAGACTGGGCCGAAGGTTCACCTTAAAAAAAGACAAGGGCCCTAAGCACACAGCTAAAATACCGAAGTAGTGGCTTCAAAGAAACTCTGTGACTGTTTTTGAATGGCCCAGCCAGAGTCCTGACTTAAACCCAATTGAGCGTCTCTGGAAAGACCTGAAAAGGGCTGCCAACCAACGTTCACCATCCAACCTGACAGAACTGGAGAGGATCTGCAAGGAGGAATGGCAAAGGATCCCCAAATCCAGGTGTGAAAAACCTGTTGCATCATTCACAAAAAGTCTCATGGCTGTATTAGCTCACAAGGGTGCTTCTACTAAATACTGAGCAAAGAGTCTGAATACTTATGGCTGTGTGATATTTCAGTTTGCTTTTTTTAATAAATCAGCAAAAATTTCAACAATTATATTTTTTTTCTGTAAATTTGGGGTGCTGTGTGTACATTAATGAGGAAAAAAATGAACTTGAATGATTTTAACAAATGGTTGCAATATAACAAAGAGTGAAAAATTTAAGGCGGTCTGAAAACTTTCTGTACCCACTGTTTATATTTCTCACTAATCAGATCTGGGCACATATACTTATGCTAAGAAACCACAGCGGAAGCTTAAAAACTCTACTGTGACAGTAAAACTGTTGCGGCATAAAAGGGATACAGATCGTCCATTTTGCTTGACCTAACAGCCGAACAGGACAGGAAGAAAAAAAAAAAAAAAAGAAAAAAGGAAGTGTCGTATTTTGCTGCTGACTCCACACCATTTATCATGTGTCCGGGGGGTGTTTAGTGGATTTTGCAGATGGACAATAGATACTGTATGAAAAACAAACTGGCTTGAACTACTTTCTCTTTGTTAGATAAGTGGATTGGTGATCACTTTGGTCATTCAATTCACTCTTTGTATACAGTTTCCCAAATGAAAAGGAAAGGGTCCCACCCTGCAACCCAGAATTACAAAACTATATAATGCATTGCCATCAACTCTTGATATCACAAATGATAAACAACGCATTTTTTTATTTGAGTAAAAAACAAACAACAACAACAAAAAAAACATAATTTATAGTGTCCACTTTTTTTGACATTTTTGTTTGTTGGTGTGCCGTGAGATTTTTCAATTGTAAAATATGTTCCTTGGCTCCATAAAGGTTGGAAATCATTGCTCTAGTCAGATCATGTATTCTAATCAGTCAGGTCAAACCAACATTACAACATGTTAGATAAATTGTAGAAGTTATCATTTATTTGCTTAGCTTGCATTAGTATTATGGACGATTTTAGATGTCTCGCCTTCGAAAAGATGACTCAGCATCATCCGATGGAAGGGCGCCTGGACCAAGGACGTGATCGGATGTGGTCGGGTCGGGACAAGTGTTGGTCCAATATTTTGTGTTGTGTCTTATTGCTTAGAATACTATGTCTGGGAAAAACCCTCTTATTATCAAATATTTTGTGTTGTGTCTTATTGCTTAGAACATTATGATTTGTAAATCCCTCCTATTTCAAATAAATGCAGGAGCGAGGGGGGGGGGATTGTTGAGAGGCTGTGATCTGAACAATCTCCCATACGCCCTCCTCATGAGAAAAAGAAACCAGTGTCTTCATTCCTTTTGTGTCTATTTTTTATAATGTTGGGTAAGGTAAATCCAACACAACATGACAGAAATAATGGGTCCTATCAATCCATCCGTTTTCTGAGCCGCTTCTCCTCACTCGGGTCGCGGGCGTGCTGGAGCCGATCCCAGCTATCATCGGGCAGGAGGCGGGCTACACCCAGAACTGGTTGCCAGCCAATTGCACATAATGGGTGCTAACATACTGTAATTAAATTACTTTATTGCAATTAAATTACTTCACGCACACCAAAACTTTAGAGCATGATTCGACAAAATGAAGACATGCAAACCCCACACAGGCGAGGCCAGATTTGAACTGTAAAGCAGATGTGCTAACCACCCATCCACCATGCCCCCTGTATCAACAGCAGCATTTGTATTTCTGTGCAGAAAAGGTAGAAAAACATCCATGGATAATTCAAGTTCTAGAATTCTCCAAAAGTAATGTCTGACAGATTTTTTAAAAGGCTACAATGGTGTGGGATAATTTTAATTTATCATTATTTTTTCCATATACTAAGCCAACTATCCATCCATCCATTTTCCTCCACTTATCCGAGGTCAGGTCGCGGGGGCAGTACCTTAAGAGCTCTCCCCAGCTTCGTCCACCTCTACCGAAGCTGATCCCAAGGCGTTCCCAGGCCAACCAAAAAACGTAGTCTCTCCAGCGTGTCCTGGGTTGTCCCTGGGGCCTCCTCCCAGAGGGACGTGCCCGGAACACATCAACAAGGAGGCATCCTAACCAGATGCGGAGAAACAGCGGCTCGACTCTGAGCCCCTCCCGAGATGACAGAGCTTCTCACCCTCTCTCCAAGGGAGAGCCCGGACACCCTGCAGACGAAACTCATTTTGGCCACTTGTATCTGCGAGCTTGTTCTTTCGGTCACAACCCACAACTCGTGACCATAGGTGAGGGTAGGAACGTAGATCGACCGGTAAATCGAGAGCTTTGCCTTTTGGCTCAGCTCCTTCTTCACCACAACAGACTGAGTCCACAGACACTGCACTGATCCACCTGTCGATCTCCTGCTCCATTCTTCACTTACTTGTGAAGAAGACCCCGAGATGCTTGAACTCCTCCACTTGGGGCAGGATCTCCTCCCTGGCCGAGAGAGGGCACGCAACCTTTTCCTGACTGACGACCATGGCCTCAGATTTTGAGATGCTGATTTTCATCCATGCCGCTTCACACTCAACTGTGAACCATTCCAGTGAGAGTTGGAGATCACAGCTTGATGAAGCCATCAGAACCATGTTACCACGGTATTCTGCTTGCTTAACAATAGTAACAGCTTTCTTCTGAAGTAGGTAAATTGGATTAATGTTGGATTTAGGTGATCCTCCATATTTCTACACGGTAATTCAAATATGGATGGAATATAATATCAGACAATAGGAATTTTGGTTCAAATGTGTTTTCATTTTACTTATTATAGCAATAATTTTGGCTAACTTTGTCTGGAGTACACTGATGTGCACTTTCCAATTTAGATGTTCATCAATACCAACACCTAAGAATTTAGTGACAGCCACCCTTTCCATTTCAGTGTTATTTAATTTAATGTTTGTTGGGCAGTAAATTTTTCAATTGCCAAAGATAATATATTTGGTTTTATTCAGATTAATTGAAAGTTTAATAAAATCGAACCATTGTTTAACCTGGCGGCACGGTGTGCGACTGGTTAGAGCGTCTGCCTCACAGTTCTGAGGACCGGGTTTCAATCCCCGGCCCTGCCTGTGTGGAGTTTGCATGTTCACCCCGTGCCTGCGTGGGTTTTCTCCGGGCACTCCGGTTTCCTCCCGCATCCCAAAGATATGCATGGTAGGTTCATTGAGGACTCTAAATTGCCCGTAGATGTGAATGTGAGTGTGAATGGTTGTTTGTTTATATGTGCCCTGCGATTGGCTGGCAACCAGTTCAGGGTGTACTCCACCTTCTGCCCGAAGACAGCTGAGATCGTCTCCATCACTACCGCAGGTCAGGCTGGGGGAGGCCACGCAGCATCAGCACTGGGGCGCCCCAAGGTTGTGTCCTCTCTCTGCTGCTCTTCTCTCTCTACACGAACGACTGCACCTCAGCGAACCCGACTGTCAAACTCCTGAAGTTTGCAGATGACACCACTGTCATCGGCCTCATCAAGGACGGTGATGAGTCTGCATATCGACAGGAAGCTGAGCGGCTGGAGCTGTGGTGCGGCCGACACAACCTGGAGCTGAACACGCTCAAGACTGTAGAGATGATCGTGGACTTCAGGAGGCATCCTTCGCCACAGCTGCCCCACACGTTGTCCAGCTGCCTTGTGTCAACCGTCGAGACCTTCAAGTTCCTGGGAATTACAGTCTCTCAGGACCTGAAGTGGGCGACCAACATCAACTCCGTCCTCAAAAAGGCCCAGCAGAGGATGTACTTCCTGAGGCTTCTGAGAAAGCACGGCCTGCTGAGACAGTTCTACACAGCGGTCATCGAATCAGTCCTGTGTTCTTCCATCACAGTCAGGTTTGGTGCTGCTACAAAAAAGGACAAACTCCGACTGCAACGGACAATCAAAACTGCTGAAAGGATTGTCGGTACCCCCCTACCCACCATTGAGGACTTGCACGCTGCCAGAACTAAGACAAGGGCGTGCAAAATCCTCTCGGACCCTCCGCACCCCGGTCACCAGCTCTTCCAGCTCCTTCCCTCAGGTAGGTGCTACCGATCAATGCAAACTAGAACTAGTAGACATTCCAACAGCTTCTTCCCTCTTGCAATCAACTTCTTAAACACCTAACCTATAATTCCATTACAACAAGCTGGCAACTTTTTGACTTGAGTTCGTTGTCACATTTCTGTATTATGTATTAGTCGTGCACTCACTGTAGTTGTCTCGCCGTGCTGCACTATTTGCATATAGTGGCCACTCATGCCAGAGTAGCATCTGCTCCATTTTCACACTGATTGAGGAGTATCTGTAACATTTGCACAACCAACATTGTCCCAGATTATCGGACTACTCGTCACTTTAAACCGCATACACTCCTTGAAGTCTCAGCGCCCTTTGCACAATGGTCATTGCATCGGACTATTGCAATATTAGTCATTCGAACTGCTCTAAGTGCTAGAGTACTCTACATCTTTTTGCACAATTGTTTTTTGTCAATGTCTTTATGTCTCCAAAGTGTTCTGTAAATTGACTGTCTGTTGTACTAGAGCGGCTCCAACTACCGGAGACAAATTCCTTGTGTGTTTTGGACATACTTGGCAAATAAAGATGATTCTGATTCTGATATTTTCCCATTTTTCCCAAGTAGTGTATCGTTAACGGTGTCAAAGGCCTTTCAATAAAGACAACTGCTGTGTTTTCTTTATTATCTATTGCTGTGGATATCCTCTCCACAAGCCCCATAACAGCCATTTGAAGTTGACCTTTTCGACCTAAAGCCATATTGATGATGACTGAGCAAATTGTACTTATTGACTGGATAAAAAGTTTTTGTAAAATTAATTTTGTTGTGTATATATAATGTAATGATAAGGTGACGAAACATTTATATGGTTTCACGGTCATGACGGGGACCTCTCAGGGAAACCGTATTAACAATGTGACCTGCGGCTTGACGTGACATGTTATCATTACCGGGATCGAGCGATGAAGGAGCAGGCTCGGAAAATCGTGAATGAAGAAAGCTGGCATACCTGGTAAGTGCATTTATTAATTTACTTGTTTACAGCTGTTGAACTTTGAACCAAGATAGCAATAGCATTAGCCAAAGCTTTAGCACAACCACCGGCCACCTGATTACACAGATACACACTCTTTATTTATTTCTATTTACAGATGAACTTTATCGGAAACAGGAGGAGGGTCAAGGAGAAGAGGAGGCTGCTGCCTCTGCCCCACCTCAAAGACTGCCTGGGGGTATGTACATAAAACATTTGGATTGAATTTTATAGGGTACAAGTATACTACCTGTATATGCAATTATGGTATGCTTTTCACAATGAGTAGTACTGTAGCCCATACTTTTCCTTTTGGGTTAATTTTATTTTTTATTTTTGTCTGGCCTTGATATACGATATTTTAGGTTATAGTCATAAATGGTTTGGGTTTAACTACTTATCTATTATTGATTCTTGTTTACTTTGTTGCTGTCTTTTATTGTTAATGTATTCATTTTATAGTGTTGTTTTAACCCAGTGTAGGTGACATTAAGTGACATGAAAGGCACCCAAAATAAAATGCATTATTGATATAATTAAAAAATATAACCTTGACAGCTTTATATCACAAAATGTTGTTTCCATTTCATACAGGAAAATGTAAATGGAGCAGAGGGATTGAGGAGAACAACAAGAAAAAAATTATAAAAGCCTGAATCCTTTCTTGTGTGGACATTTTACAGTGTAGCTATTTCAAAAGTGATGCTTTATTGTGTCACAATATAATACAATCAATTCAATACAATACATCATGGATAAAATACTGTATATACGCAGACAATGTTTATTATGATATGCAAATGAATTGTTGATGTGTATACAAACAGGTGCAATGGTTTTGGTGCTGATAAAGTAATATTGCAGGAAGTGCGACTTAGCACTTAACTCAAGGCTGGTCCTAATTCCTTTGCCTTTATGAGTGCATCAGCAAACAATAAATACACAACTCCTGCATTTAACCCAGAGTAGTGGCTCAAACTGCCTCAGTTTAACGACTGTATGTGACACAGAACAGTGCATTTAGTAGCTGCATTACTGTATACTGTATCTTCAGTTATTAATAACCATGCTTTATTTGTTGTTCATTTTGTAGTTTTAGTATTGCTACATTTTAGGGATGTTTTGTCGATTGTGCAGAATGCGCAAGCCTACAGCTAAGAAAGGCCCAGGAAGGAGGGCTTTGTTGAGTTTGGACCAGAAGTTTACAGAAAAGACTAGTACTTGGACTGGCCGGCATATCACCACAGAACACCACAAGGACCAAACATCTCGCTCACATGCTTTTCAACAATGAATACAGAGTTTTTACAGTGATCTTTTAAATTAATCCTTAGGTGAAAACAGACCTCTGCAATCGCTTACAAGGAGAACACCTGGCCGCCTGCTTCAAAATATCTAGTGGACATGATCCTGTGGACTTAAATTTTGAAAAGGCTTTGCAATATCTTTTTAGGAAGCCATGTAAAATTCAATGCACCAGTGAAGAGTGTAAACGCTGCAAGAAAATGTAACACTTGTTACATCTTTTGATTTGTTACCTAACTTGTTTATTTATTTCAGTAAGCCATTGTTTTTTTTCATTGAAATTTCCTTTTAAGTTATTTGGTAAGTGATATTACAGTTTACATTAATTTATTTGTATTTACCCCTCCTTGAGCCGTCACCTTGTCGTGGTGGAGGGGTTTGTGTGTCCCAGTGATCCTAGGAGCTAAGTTGTCTGGGGCTTTATGCCCCTGGCAGGGTCACCCATGACAAACAGGTCCTAGTTGAGGGACCAGACAAAGCACGGCTTAAAGACCCCTAATGATGACGACAAACAATGGACTTCGTTTTCCCTTGCCCGGACGCGGGCCACCGGGGCCCCCACTGGAGCCAGGCCTGGTGGTGGGGCTCGAAGGCGAGCGCCTGGTGGCCGGGCCTGCACCCATGGGGCCCGGCCGGGCACAGCCCGAAAGGGTAACGTGGGTCCCCCTTCCCATGGGCTCACCACCTGTGGGAGGGGCCATAGGGGTCGGGTGCAGTGTGAGCTGGGCGGTGGCCGAAGGCGGGGACCTTGGCGTTCCGATCCCCGGCTACAGAAGCTGGCTCTAGGGATGTGGAATGTCACCTCTCTGGCAGGGAAGGAGCCCGAGCTGGTGTGTGAGGTCGAGAAGTTCCGACTCGATATAGTCGGACTCGCCTCCACACACACCTTGGGCTCTGGTACCAGTCCTCTCGAGAGGGGTTGGACTCTCTTCCACTCTGGAGTTGCCCATGGTGAGAGGCGCCGAGCAGGTGTGGGTATACTTATTGCCCCCCGGCTCGGCGCCTGTACGTTGGGGTTCACCCGGGTGGACGAGAGGGTAGCCTCCCTCCGCCTTCGGGTGGGGGGACGGGTCCTGACTGTTGTTTGTGCCAATGCACCAAACAGCAGTTCAGAGTACCCACCCTTTTTGGAGTCCTTGGAGGGGGTGCTGGAGAGCGCTCCCGCTGGGGACTCCATTGTTCTGTTAGGGGACTTCAATGCTCACGTGGGCAATGACAGTGAGACCTGGAAGGGTGTGATTGTGAGGAACGGCCCCCCCGATCAGAACCCGAGCGGTCTTCTGTTATTGGACTTCTGTGCTCGTCACGGATTGTCCATAACGAACACCATGTTCAAGCATAAGGGTGTCCACACGTGCACTTGCCACCAGGACACCCTAGGTCGCAGTTCGATGATCGACTTTGTGGTCGTGTCATCGGACTTGCGGCCGCATGTCTTGGACACTCGGGTGAAGAGAGGGGCGGAGCTGTTAACTGATCACCACCTGGCTGTGAGTTGGCTCCGATGGTGGGGGAAGATGCCGGTCCGACGTGGCAGGCCCAAACGTATTGTGAGGGTCTGCTGGGAACGTCTGGCAGAATCCCCTGTCAGAAGGAGTTTCAACTCCCACCTCCGACAGAACTTTGCTCATGTTACGGGGGAGGCGGGGGACATCGAGTCCGAGTGGACCATGTTCCGCGCCTTCATTGCTGAGGCGGCCGACCGGAGCTGTGGCCGTAAGGTGGTCGGTGCCTGTCGTGGCGGCAATCCCCGAACCCGTTTGTGGACACCGACGGTGAGGGATGCCGTCAAGCTGAAGAAGGAGTCCTATCGGGCCTTTTTGGCCTGTGGGACTCCTGAGGCAGCTGATGGGTACCGGCTGGCCAAGCGGAATGCAGCTCTGGTGGTCGCTGAAGCAAAAACCCGGGCATGGGAGGAGTTCGGTGAGGCCATGGAGAAAGACTTCCGGACGGCTTCGAGGAAATTCTGGTCCACCATCCGACGTCTCAGGAGACGAAAGCAGTGCACAACCAACACTGTGTATAGTGGGGATGGGGCGCTGCTGACCTCGACTCGGGACGTTGTGAGTCGGTGGGGAGAATACTTCGAAGACCTCCTCAATTCCACCGACACGCCTTCCCATGGGGAAGCAGAGTGTGGGTTCTCTGAGACGGGCTCTCCTATCTCTGGGTTTGAGGTCACCGAGGTAGTTAAAAAGCTCTTCGGTGGCAGGGCCCCGGGGGTGGATGAGATTCGCCCGGAGTTCGTAAAGGCTCTGGATGTTGTGGGGCTGTCCTGGTTGACACGTCTCTGCAACATTGCGGGGACATCGGGGACAGTGCCTCTGGATTGGCAGACTGGGGTGGTGGTCCCCCTTTTTAAGAAGGGGGACCGGAGGGTCTGTTCCAACTACAGGGGGATAACACTCCTCAGCCTCCCTGGTAAGGTCTATTCAGGGGTGCTGGAGAGGAAGGTCCGTCGGGAAGTCGAATCTCAGATTCAGGAGGAGCAGTGTGGTTTTCGTCCTGGCCGTGGAACAGTGGACCAGCTCTACACCCTCGGCAGGGTCCTCGAGGGTGCATGGGAGTTCGCCCAACCAGTCTACATGTGTTTTGTGGACTTGGAGAAGGCGTTCGACCGTGTCCCTCGGGGAGTCCTGTGGAGAGTGCTTCGGGAGTATGGGGTACCGAACCCCCTGATACGGGCTGTTCGGTCCCTGTACGACCGGAGTCAGAGTTTGGTCCGCATATCCGGCAGTAAGTCGGACTCGTTCCCGGTGAGGGTTGGACTCCGCCAAGGCTGCCCTTTGTCGCCGATTCTGTTCATAACTTTTATGGACAGAATTTCTAGGCGCAGCCGAGGCGTAGAGGGGGTCCGGTTTGGTGGCCTCAGTATTGCATCTCTGCTTTTTGCAGATGATGTGGTTCTGTTGGCTTCATCAAGCCGTGACCTCCAACTCTCATTGGAGCAGTTCGCAGCCGAGTGTGAAGCGGCTGGGATGAGAATCAGCACCTCCAAATCTGAGACCATGGTCCTCAGTCGGAAAAGGGTGGCATGCCTTCTCCAGGTCGGGGATGAGATCCTGCCCCAAGTGGAGGAATTCAAGTATCTTGGGGTCTTGTTCACGAGTGAGGGAAGAATGGAACGGGAGATCGACAGGCGGATCGGTGCAGCGTCTGCAGTGATGCGGACTTTGTATCGGTCCGTTGTGGTAAAGAAAGAGCTAAGCCGAAAGGCGAAGCTCTCAATTTACTGGTCGATCTTCGTTCCTACCCTCACCTATGGTCATGAGCTGTGGGTCGTGACCAAAAGAACAAGATCCCGGATACAAGCGGCCGAAATGAGTTTCCTCCGCAGGGTGTCCGGGCTCTCCCTTAGAGATAGGGTGAGAAGCTCGGTCATCCGGGAGGATCTCAGAGTAGAGCCGCTGCTCCTCCGCATTGAGAGGAGCCAGATGAGGTGGCTGGGGCATCTGATTCGGATGCCTCCCGGACGCCTCCCTGGTGAGGTGTTCCGGGCATGTCCCACCGGGAGGAGACACCGGGGACGACCCAGGACACGCTGGAGAGACTACATCCTTCGGCTGGCCTTGGAACGTCTGGGCGTCCCTGCTGAAGCTACTGCCCCCGCGACCCGACCCGGATAAGCGGTAGAAAATGGATGGATGGATGGATATTTGTATTTAAGTGAGTGAATGTAATTTTTTTGTCAAATTTCTTGTTATTCGGTGTTTGTGAAATGTATTTTATTATTAGCATCCATGAAAAGTCCAGTCGTCTATTAAAATGTTAATCTTACTCTTTTTTTTTAAATTGTTTTTATTTTTTATGTATTTATTTTTTGGGTTGTAAACATCAACGCGCAAAGGGCCAGTCGTCGGGTGCCTGTCACCGCAAATAAATTCCAGTGCTATGGGAAACACTTGGATGGTGTGAAGTCACGAATAAAGTTCACTCTATAACCTCCTTCATCTTGAAGTAAAGAGCCAGGAGCTTCACAATGCATTTCAGACTAAAATTGACAAGCTAGTTAGTAGTAGCATGGGACTTTCTACTGCTACGGTGGCCCTGAAGTGCAAAACACAACAGCAAATAACTAAACACAATGGCAAATTAAAAACACAACAGCAATTAAAAAAGCACAACAGCAAATTAAAAAACACAACAGGAAATAACTAACTAAAACAACAGCAAAAGAAAAAACACGACATTAAGCTACCGGAAGAGGTAAGTACTAGTCGGGGATAGGACAACGCATTTAAAAGAGGTTGGGTTGCGTAGATGGCGTCGTTCCAATCAAGTCATCGTTCTCGTCCAATCAGCAATGAGTCTTAGCTTCCTCACCAGTACCTTCCTCTTCCTGTAGGTTCGTCCAATCAGCGATCAGTCTTATCCCCAACCAGTACCTACCTTTTCGGGTAGCTTAATGGCGTTGTGTCTTTTCATTTGCCGTTGTGTTTCGTTATTCCATCCATCCATCCATCCATTTTCTGAGCCGCTTCTAACTAGGGTTGCGGGCGTGCTGGAGCCTATCCCAGCTATCATCGGGCAGGAGGCGGGGTACACCCTGAACTGGTTGCCAGCCAATCGCAGGGCACATACAAACAAACAACCATTCGCACTCACAGTCACACCTACGGGCAATTTAGAGTCTCCAATTAATGCATGTTTTTGGGATGTGGGAGGAAACCGGAGTGCCCGGAGAAAACATGCAAACTCCACACAGGCGGGGCCGGGGATTGAACCCCGCACCTCAGAACTGTGAGGCTGACGCTCTAACCAGTCGTCCACCGTGCCGCCTGTTCCGTTATTCGATGTTGTTGGTTTTTTTTTCTGTTTTTTTTAAAATTTGTGTTTAGTTATTTGCTGTTGTGTTTTGCACTTCAGGGCTACCGTATTTAGCTGGGTGTTTATTTAGTGATGATGACTTACTTTCTTGAAAACTTTTATGTCCATACTTCACATTCTTTTCCTCATGCTGCTTTTAGTCAGCGTTGTGTGTAGCAGGCAGGTGCCATTATTCGGATTCCCACTTAGTTTCCAGGCAGAACACGCCTCCGCTGCACTCTGATTGGCTCCTGCATCAGGCTACGCTGATGTAACAAAATGACTATCCCAAACATGTTCTGTTTCACATTTGTACGAAATAAATCAAAAGGTTTGTTATGGTTAGGTTTAGGGCAAGGGTGGGGGCTTAAGGTGGTTTAGGAGCTAAGGTTAGTGGGAACATACATCTTTTCCCATCTGGAAGCAGTAGGGCGTTTTCTACAGGGATACAGCAGCCAATCATAGTACACTAGGGCGTGTCCAGGAACCAGAAATGTTAGAGCAGTGCGTGTCCAGTGTGGGAATCCTCATGGTACTAATGCAGGCAAGGTCACAAGGAAAACATGGACTGGAATTTTAGTAATTAGGACATTATCTACAGCATATGATAAAGTAGAATGGATTGAATAACGACAAGGGTTCTCTGCCACACTATGAATTTGAGGGAAACCATATATTTATGACCATATTTAAGTAAATAATGATATCTCGGGTCTGAATGACTACAGGCCTGTCGCTTTCACATCTGTGGTCATGAAGTCCTTTGAACGTCTTGTGCTGGACCACCTCAAGAGTGTCACAGGTCCCCTGCTGGACCCCCTGCAGTTTGCCTACCAAGCGAACAGATCTGCGGATGATGCAGTCAACATGGGACTGCACTTCATCCTAGAACACCTCGACAGTGCAGGGACCTACGCGAGGATCCTGTTCGTGGACTTCAGCTCAGCGTTCAACACCATCATCCCTGAACTCCTTTCATCCAAGCTTCTCCAGCTCAGCGTCTCACCTGCCATCTGCCAGTGGATTTACAGCTTTCTGACGGGCAGGACACAGCAGGTCAGGCTGGGGGAGGCCACCTCATCCACACGGAGCATCAGCACTGGGGCGCCCCAAGGTTGTGTCCTCTCTCCGCTGCTCTTCTCTCTCTACACGAACGACTGCACCTCAGCGAACCCGACTGTCAAACTCCTGAAGTTTGCAGATGACACCACTGTCATCGGCCTCATCAAGGACGGCTTAACGAGTCTGCATATCGACAGGAAGCGGAGCGGCTGGAGCTGTGGTGCGGCCGACACAACCTGGAGCTGAACACGCTCAAGACTGTAGAGATGATCGTGGACTTCAGGAGGCATCCTTCGCCACAGCTGCCCCTCACGCTGTCCAGCTGCCTTGTGTCAACCGTCGAGACCTTCAAGTTCCTGGGAATTACAATCTCCCAGGACCTGAAGTGGGCGACCAACATCAACTCCGTCCTCAAAAAGGCCCAGCAGAGGATGTACTTCCTGCGGCTTCTGAGAAAGCACGGCCTGCCACCGGAGCTGCTGAGACAGTTCTACACAGCGGTCATCGAATCAGTCCTGTGCTCTTCCATCACAGTCTGGTTTGGTGCTGCTACAAAAAAGGACAAACTCCGACTGCAACGGACAATCAAAACTGCTGAAAGGATTGTCGGTACCCCCCCTACCCACCCTTGAGGACTTGCACGCTGCCAGAACTAAGACAAGGGCGTGCAAAATCCTCTCGGACCCTCCCCACCCCGGTCACCAGCTCTTCCAGCTCCTTCCCTCAGGTAGGCGCTACCGATCAATGCAAACTAGAACTAGTAGACATTCCAACAGCTTCTTCCCTCTTGCAATCAACTTCTTGAACAGCTAACTTACAATTCCATTACAACAAGCTGGCAATTTTTTGACTTGAGTTCGTTGTCACATTTCTGTATTATGTATTAGTCGTGCACTCACTGTAGTTGTCTCGCCGTGCTGCACTATTTGCATATAGTGGCCACTCATGCCAGAGTAGCATCTGCTCCATTTGCACACTGATTGAGGAGTATCTGTAACATTTGCACAACCATTGTCCCAGATTATCGCAGTACTCGTCACTTTAAACCGCATACACTCCTTGAAGTCTCAGTGCCCTTTGCACAATGGTCATTGCACCGGACTATTGCGATATTAGCCATTCGAACTGAGGACTCTGCATCTTTTTGCACAATTGTTGTTTGTTGTTGTTTTTTGTCAATGTCTTTATGTCTCCAAAGTGTTCTGTAAATTGACTGTCTGTTGTACTAGAGCGGCTCCAACTACCGGAGACAAATTCCTTGTGTGTTTTGGACATACTTGGCAAATAAAGATGATTCTGATTCTGATTCTGATGTTAGTTGAAGCCCCCCCACACCCACCCCCAAAATAGGTCGAACGACACCACTGGCAGAAAGCAAAGTTTATTTTGAGGAATGCAGTTTTTTTTTTTCCGTGTCACCTGCTCCTGAATAGGATAAATGGTTTAAAAAACAACAACAATAATTTTAAAAAAAGGGATGGACATATTGCCATTGATATAAAACCTACATTACCTTTATATTCACAGCTTGTCAGAAAGGTATTCACAACACCGGAAACCATTCTGTACTACTCTTATTTTTTTTTATACTTGCATATACAGTAATGTCCAAGAAAATGTACATGCAGATCTCTGCTGTTTGTCAACTAGATGACAACCAAATAAACAATGAGAAGAAGAATGAGGCTCCAGTTTGGACCTGAAATGAAATATGAAAATTTTTAGTGCTTAGTCTGGATTTAACTCTGGTGCAGGAAAAGCTTCACTTTAAGTGAATATTGTATTATAGTATTCCTTTGGAAACAACATAGTCTAAGTCAGGGGTGCCCAAAGTACGGGCAAGGGTGCCATTTGAGGCCCACATTCATTTTTTATTTTAGTGGCCGGTGGCATTTACAAAATGAACATTTAACGTGCATTATACTACAAGCCCAATTCCAATGAAGTTGGGCCGTTGTGTTAAACATAAATAAAAACAGAATACAATGATTTGCAAATCATGTTCAACCTATATTTAATTGAATACACAACAAAGACAAGATATTTAATGTTCAAATGGATAAACTTGATTGTTTTTAGCAAATAATCATGAACTTAGAATTTTATGGCTGCAACACGTTCCAAAAAAGCTGGGACAGGGTCATGTTTACAACTGTGTGACATCACCTTTACTTTTAACATTCAATAAACGTTTGGGAACTGAGGACACTAATTGTTGAAGCTTTGAAGGTGGAATTCTTTCCCATTCTTGCTTGATGTACAGCTTCAGCTGTTCAACAGTCCGGGGTCACCGTTGTCGTATTTTACGCTTCAGAATGCGCCACACATTTTCAGGAGACAGGTTAGGACTGCAGGCAGTCTTGGATGGCAGCATATGTTTCTCCAAAACCTGTATGTACCTTTCAGCATTAAGGGTGCCTTCACAGATGTGTAAGTTACCCATGCCATTGACACTAACACAGCCCCATACCATCACAGATGCTGGCTTTTAAACTTTGCGTCCATAGCAGTCCGGATGGTTCTTTTCCTCTTTGGCCCGGAGGACACGATGTCCACAATTTCCAAAAACAATTTGAAATGTGGACTCGTTGGACCACAGAACACTTTTCCACTTTTCATCAGTCCATCTTAGATGACCTCGGGCCCAGAGAAGCCAGCGGCGTTTCTGGGTGTTGTTGATAAATGGGTTTTGCTTCGCATAGTAGTTTGAAGTTGCACTTACGGATGTAGCACCGAACTGTATTTACTGACATTGGTTTTCTGAAGTGTTCCTGAGCCCATGTGTTGAAATCCTTCACAGATTGATGTCGGTTTTTGATGCAGTTCCGCCTGAGGGATCGAAGGTTACGGGCATTCAATGTCGGTTTTCGGCCTTGCCGCTTACATGCAGTGATTTCTCCAGATTCTCTGAACCTTTTGATGATATTATGCACCATAGATGATGAAATCCCTAAATTCCTTACAATTGTACGTTGAGGAACATTGTCCTTAAACTGTTCGACTATTTTCTCACGAACATGTTCACAAAGAGGTGAACCTCGCCCCATCTTTGCGTGTGAATGATTTGACAATTCAGGGAAGCTCCTTTTATGCCCAATCATGGCACCCACCTGCTCCCAATTAGCCTGTTTACCTGTGGGATGTTCCAAACAGGTGTTTGATGAGCATTCCTCAACTGTCTTTTTTGCCACCTGTCCCAGCTTTTTTGGAACATGTTGCAGCCATCAAATTCTAAGTTAATGATTATTTGCTAAAAACAATAATGTTTATCAGTTTGAACATTAAATATCTTGTCTTTGGAGTGTATTCAATTAAATGTTTAACATGATCTGCAAATCATTGTATTCTGTTTTTATTTTTGTTTCACACAACGTCCCAACTTCATTGGAATTGGGGTTGTACTTACTGTCTTCATTGGGCGGAAAGGCAGGAAAAGAAAAGACATTCGTTCTTATGTCTCACTTACTTGTTTCGCCACTAATGACACGTCATTCAGTAAGACATGACTACTACTTCTAATACTACTACTAATAATGTATACATTTTATAAAGAGCTTTTGTAGAATTGCAAAAACACAAAGAAACTGCTTAAACTGAAATAGTAACACGTTTTCCATTTGTAATGCTTGATAAATAAAGATAATTCAATTGCAGCATGCAGATAGCATGAATCATGGTTGTTTGCTCCACTTTCCGCACCGTGTCAAGATCAGCTTAGTACATATTGCTTTCGTTTTGGTTTTGCATGTTGAGATGTGATTCTGCTGTTCCACAGTGCTGGGGTGGATCTACTCTAGGACCATTAGCCACCCCTAAATCCTGAAAAATCTTTGAATTTTTGCTTTATCGCCTGTTTTTTTTTTTTTTTTTTTTAATATATACATTAAAAATAACACAAATGCCAATCATATCATGACCTACACTGATGGACTGGTCTTAGTGTGTTAATAAAATGTGAAGAATGTAAGTGACCCTTGCATACTTTGATTTTTTTTATTTTGTATGTAGCTATTGGAAGAAAAGGTTTGGACACCCCTTGGTCTACACGATATCTGCTTCATGCACTCTTACTTGAGCGGCTCCACCCACTCTGAGGTGCAGAGGTGATGGACCCTGGTGAGAGACAGTGCCTCGTTAGTCACAATTGTCCTACCTACCTACCTTGTTGTGGAATATAAATCAGTCTGACTCACTTTTCACCATGGCCAGCTCAATGGTGTGGTCGGAGAAATCGTGAGGTTTACTGACAGAACACACGTGACTCCCCAAATCCTTCATTTTGACCCGCTGGATGGTGAGCGTGATGCCGCTCCTGGTGTCGCTGATGGTGTAGCCGACTGTGCAGTTCTGGAAGGCCTTGTGTTTGATGTAGTGACACAGCAGCTCATTGTGAGGACTCCTCCACTGTACAGACAGCTGAGAGGCGAGGGTGTTGTCATGGTAATGGACACACAACAGCGTAATGGGCTGACCTGGTTGACAGAGCACTTTGACAAAACTACCTGCAGACAGAAAACAACATGGATAATATATAAAGTCTCAATAAAAGGACATGGTGAGATCAGTTGTTCTTTCAAAACAAATTCTACTGTACTTAAAATGAGCCTTTTTGTTCCATAATAGCAATAGTAGGAACGTGCGATGCATGAATTTTGTGGACCAGGTCTACAAATAGATGACTTTTTGAGCTTCTTTTTTGTGTTTAATGAATTTTCACATAAGAGCCAAATGAAGTCCACTCAATGACCAACAGAAGAATGTTGAGAAAATATGAACACAAAACATCCATCCATTTTCCGTACCGCTTTATCCTCACAAGGGTCGCGAGCGCGCTGGAGCCTATTGCAGCTATCTTGGGGCGAGAGGCGGGGTACACCCTGAACCGGTCGCCGGCCAATCGCAGGGCACATAGAAACAACCAACCATTTCCACTCACATTCACACCTAAGGGCAATGTAGAGTCTTTAATCAACCTACAACGCATGTTTTCTTTTTTGGGGGGTGGGGGGATGTGGGAGGAAACCCACGCAGGCACGGGGAGAACATGCAAACTCCACACACTTTGAACCCCGGTCCTCAGAACTGTGCTGCAGATGTACTAACCAGTCGTCCACCGTGCCGCCAGAACACAAAACAAAGAACGTTTAAAGTGCAGTTTGTGTCCCAGAACCTACCTTCACCAATGAAGTGTAAAAGGGTGAAAGCAAAGAGGAGTGCAGCCGTCCAAGTCTGTTGAAAAGACGTTTTCTGCATTTGGCAAACGTTTCAACTATATCACCTCTATGAGGAATATTATGAGAACCAAACAGCTAGAGTGCAAAGTTAATGGGATATCTATCACTTTTGTTTTTACTGTGTAGAATCAGTTTACAAGCTTCATGAGAGCAAATTGACTGAATCTATGGTAACCAAGCATCAAAACACTCCCAGAAATATGAATCATCCAACGCAACCACGCTAATGTGGCTGTCCAACTAAAATCTCTATTTATTTATTGATTGATTTCTATTTGCTCTCTTGTTGCATATCACTTGAAATATAGCCATAACATTAGGACTACCTGACCATAGCTATGCATTTCCACAAGCTTATCTCAAATAAAATCAAGTGTTTGATCCCATTCTTTGTGTTTTTGCTGTTTTTGTGTGTTTAGTTATTGATTGTGCTAATTCCCTCCTTATTCCGCTTATAGAATTAAAGAAACCGCTCAGTCAAATCAGTTTAATGTTGCAATCGTTTACAGTTTAAACATTTATACAATATGGGTACTTTTTTGTTTTGATTTTTGTTTTTACAGGGCCTTTGAAAATACAGTACTGTATTTATAACACCCTGCACAAAGATACACAGGCCTTCAGAGGTCATGTATATTGACACACATTTCACCATCTAGTTCATCTGGACAATTTACAGTTTTATCAGAATTGTAGCAAAAAAACATTTAATACCTGAATATTTGGACACAAACTTCATATGGATTTACAAATGTCCATACACAACCTATTCTGCACTTTACCCTGCCAGGACTCATCAAATGAATTATTATCAAACATACATTTCTTCATTGTTCACGAAGCATGTCTTGGACCTGAGTAAGTGTGAAATATCAAACATAAAGAGTTTACATTAGAAGCAGTTTCATTGTGCTTCATTCAAATAACAAACCATCTTAGAGTAGAGTACAAGACATGCCTGACACATCCCTCAAGCCTCTCTCATATTTATCATGACGTAACCTACAACTTCAGTTGACAAGCATCACACTCACCACAAGGCATACAACAGCAGCCATTTCAATATCATTTTCACAAGTGCGAGGTTGCTGCACGACGCCTGAAGTGTGTTGTGCTGAAAACACCACCGAGGCTGAACCGAGGTCGATAAGTGTGGGTTTGTCTCCAATGTCCTTCACAGAACATCCTCCTGGACGTTTGTCACTTCAGTGGGTTGAATCCTATCTGCAGTTCACTTTGTATTCCGGAGTTGAGTTTGTTTTTAGTTGAGTTTACAGTAAAAACTGCAGATAGTCACGTAATACTTCCTATGCCCAAAGCCGAGCCACTACCCGATGTCAACTACAAAATGACATCACAATATCACTGAGACACACAGACAATCACTGTACAAATACACACATCATATTTTACAGTTGTGTCTTCCTTTAGCCAGTGCCCTTGCAGTGCTTGGCATGTGCCTCAGCTTGTGTGCACTACTGGATGCCTCGAAATAAACACAGTGCAAACACCATGGTGAAGAGCTGCAGGGAGAATGGGAAAAACAGAGCTCAGTCCCATGAAAAGGACCAACATTTTGCCATAAATCCATGCAGTCCCACTGAACCTGATTTTCCACATCAAAAATCTGACTGGATGAGCAAAGACTGCCCTAAATGTTTCATTCAACCAGATGAGCATCATTGAGATTAAAACTTCTTTTACAAGCGCGAACTGGCCAAGCAAGGCAGCCAAAGGACAGAGTTACAACACGTCTACACGACCTGTGTATTATCTGTCTGCTCTAAATTCTCCTGAGGTGTGAATGTGAGTGTGTATGCTTATTTGTCTATGTGTAACGGTGGCGATCCTTCGCCGTCCAGCCACACCTGGGGGTATTCCGGCAACCAGTTTACTGTATGTGAAAACTCAGAGGAAGCTGAACCTGAGATGAGGGAAAGCCTGATCAGTATGTTTCAAAAAGTCACCGTGGTAACAGACTCTGTGACCCTGACCTGCTTGCTAGCAGCTAATGTCATCAAAAATCCTGACTTTCTACCGGTCTCCTCCCTCCTTAAGTAAACATGGCTTGTCTGTTTCTCTGTAATCCCATCGACTTTGAAGCACAACTAAATCTAAAATGATCTGCTGGCATTCCCAGACTAATTTCTGATCGGACAGCTTTTCATCCAAGTCAGTCATGTATCTTCATAACATTCTCCGGCCATATACTGTATCTCTAATCTCACACGACTTGCTTTGACATTGGGACAAATTTTGTCTAGATCCGTTTTAGACACCAGAATGCCCATAAATGAAAAACATTTCATTATAAATACATTCCTATATGCTGCAATTTAATGTGCGATTAAATGTTAAGTCAGTGCGTCAAATAGTAATGAAACCTCCACTTTCACTTTTGCATGAATTGGTTCTCTTTCCTTCCTTTTTTTTTAAAGGAATAGATGTTCATATCACTAAACGTCCTCGTTAGCACCTCCAATTCCAAGGGGAAAGTAAGTGATATTTCTATCGGTTTCCATTATGAATCGACATACTGGGGCTCCTTTGATGATGTATTTTGCTTGTGGCCGTGAACGAGCTAAACTCAAGGTGATCGGGTTTAGATTAAGAGCATGGTGAACCTGCTTGCTGGAATACTCCTTGGGCTCAAACCAGCGACGCCACTGTGTGCTTTTCCGAGGAGTCTGGTTTTCCTAATTGCACTGCGCAATCCGGCATCCGTCACATATGTGTCTTGCGGGTGTACCCAACCTTTTGCTCAAAGTCAGCTGTGATAGGCTCCAACTTACTTGCGAGCTCAAGGCCCGCCGCACACAGAGTGATGCGTCCGAACCCAACTGAACTGTGGCGTAGTGTATGGGTTCCTGCTGCTACGAGCTTTTATGAGTGGCCGACCATCGGATCACAGATGTAACAGCCAATCAAAAATGCCATGTTGCATCGCAGTTTCCAGGTATGAAGCAAGATCCAGCCAGCTGCCGCCAAGCTGTACTAATACAGTATTATACACACACACACACACAGAGTGGAACCTCGAAAAAACGGACCCCGATATAACGGATAGAAGGGACCGTCGGGACTGCACAATGTGTACAAAAATAGTTTCCATTTGTCACTTAAACTGCCGTTGACAAAATCTGTCTGTTAAGCCGCTGTTGTTTACTGGCGCTGTGCTGTCAGAGAATTTGACTGACGGAATGATTTCTGGGTCACAGATATACAAAAAAATAGATACAATTCCAAATGATGTGCCTCCCGTGCCTACGTGGCGGCCATGTTGAATGTTGGGCAGTGACGTGGCAGCGATGTCATGATGGTTATTTCCATTGTCTATTGTGTATAGACTCGCAGCACAGAGAGAAAGAGCTGCATTGTGGCAGTGTTAAATGAGGAATACAAAACAGAAATCTCTGGAGTCCGGAACAGGCTATTTTTGGTGCAGTAACAGTTTTTATTTGTCAAGCCGTTCGCCTTTAGCAATGGATTTGGAACTAGGAAGCACACGAATTTCTGGCGGCTCATGAACGCGACTCACCTATGATGAGTACTGTACAATGAGTCTACAATGTCACCATGACCAAGCACACCAGCGTGGTAAGTTTGGATAAAATATGAAACATTTTCAAGCTTTTTTAAATATTTATTTTCAATAACTTTGTACTATACTGAGCGTTTTAGGCTAAAACTACAAAACAATAATTTTGTACTGTACAGTAATATGAGAGCCACCCCCTGCTCCTATTAATCTGTTCTATCGAGGTTCCACTGTGTATACAGCGGCTGAAATAAGTATTTAACATGGTCACCATTTTTCTCACTAAATACATTTCCAAAGGTGGTATTGACATGAACATGTCACCAGATGTTGGGAACAACCCAAGTAATCCATACATACAAAGAAAGTACAACAAATAGGCTAAGAAATTAAGTCATGAGTAATAATGTGAAATGACTGAAACATATATGGGTTAAATAAAAATGTAATTAATTTAGGAGAAAAGAATGAGCTGGAAGCGACGCCTGCGTTACTTCCGGTTTAGCATAATTTTAGATTACAGCGTTATAAATCAAGCTATTTTATCTAGTAAAAGGGGCACCACGTCACTTTTTATGTGGATAAAATTTAGGGAAAGTGACGAGAAACCTTTTTATCAGTCTTCTAATCTGAAGGTTGCTACACTTTCTGAAATTTTGATAAAGAGTTCAAGACGGCCAGAGCTTTCTTTCCTTGCACCCAACCACACACAACAATGCAGGTAGTGAACATTTATAGAAAATTTTATGAGATCTAACATGGGGAATCTACAAAAGGGAAATAATGCAGGAAAACTAAACAAAACAAAGGACAGACAAACATTGGCAAACGAAACTGACTTGTGATGTGAGGGTGGAATGAGCGTGTAGTGACAATGCATATAGCTGGGGATTCCTGTTCTCGTTAATTTAAACCCAAATATGCACTAATGTGTACTTTTAGTAGACCGCGATGTTGGACTTATGTGTCTGGAACACGATTGAGGCAGGCAGGTCGAGCTTCCGGGTGTTCGGCCGGCCCGGTCCCCACAGAGAACAGGTGGATTTGGCGGAAAGGAGGAAGAAAAAGGAAAAAGGGAGCACAAAAAGTTCCCAGGCAGGACGACCGGAGCCCGGGTGTCCCTGCTCGCGAGAAGTTCGGAGCGGACGCGTGGTGCCTGCTTCCGTCCCCACGGGGTGTACTCAGGCCCCAGAAAAGGGTAGCTCGGAGCGCTTGCAGGATGCTCTCCAGTCGGGGATGGTCCGATGTGTCCTCGCCACCTCGTGGTGAGGTGGGGCGTCCTGGCTTTGGCAAGTTACTCGGACGAGGCAAGAGCTGACTCCGAGAGAACGTATATCCGGCCTTTTTAGCCTTTTTATGGCCGGAGCGAAACAAAGGGGGTGGTTTACCCCCCCCTTCCTTTCCCACTACCTTCGGCACCAAAAGGGAACCTGGACCGCCTCTGAATGTTACTTTTCCATTTTAGGATTATTTCGTGGTTTAAACCCAGTGGAATAAAATATTAATTATTGGATTTAAGATAACGAGACCATTTTCCCGCTTTGCATTGTCACACGCCCATCCTCTTTAATCCCTGTAACGAATGTTTCAAGTGTTATGTGATAGTTGAGAACACATATTTGCCGCGTGGTATTTGTGTTGTGGGGTGAAACATTTCATCTGGTTCAGTTGACAACAAATTTGACATCAGACATGTTCAAGTGCAGAAATACAGGCACTAGTGGCATTCATGTAATCCTTTCTTTGCAATGACAGGTTCAAGACGCCTATTCTATGGAGAAACTAGTCGCATGCATTGCTCTGGTAGGATTTTGGCCCATTCCTCCACACAAGCAGTCTTGAAGGTTCAGTGAGCTTCTTTTATGGACCTTGAGTTTCAGTTCTTTCCATAGATTTTCGATTGGATTCAAGTCAGGTGATTGGCTGCGCCATTCTAATTTTTATTTTTTTTTCTTTGAAACGCGTTTCATTTTGATCATTCTCGTAGATGGCAGCAGATTTTTGTCAAGAATGTCTCGGTACATTTGCCCATTCATCTTTCTTTCAACAATGTGACGTTTAACAGTACAATTTGCTGAAAAGCAGCCCCACACCATCATGTTCCCACCTCCGAACTTCACTGTTGGTATGGTGTTTATAGGGTGCAGTGCCATTTCTCCTCCAAACATGGTGTGCATTATGGCATCCAAACAGTTCAATTTTGCTCTCATTCGACCAGACTATATTCTCCCAGTATTTAACTGGCTTGTCCAAATGTTGTTCAGCAAACTTTAAACGAGCTTTGACATGCTTTTTTTTCAGCAATGGGGTCTTGCGTGGTGAGCGTGCATACAGGCCATGGCGGCAGAGTGCATTAGTCACCGTTTTCCTTGTGACAACAGTACCTGCTAACTCCAGGTCTTTTTGAAACTCTCCACAGGTGGTCCTTGGCTCTTGGACAATTCTTATGATTTTTCTTTGCACTCCTCTGTCAGAAATTTTACGAGGAGCACCTGATCGAGGCATATTTATGGTGGTATGATTGGCTTTCCACTTACGAAAATTGGCCTCAACCGTGCTCTCTGGAACATACAGAAGCTTAGATATGCGCCTGTAACCAATGCCATCGTTATGTTTTGCAACAATAAGTTTGCCATGGTCTTGAGACAGATCTTTGCTCTTACCCATCATGAGATCTGTCTTGACTCACACCTTGGCAATGAGACCTTTTTGTAGGCCATCAATTAGGACTGAACCAGCTGATATTTATTTGCACTGACAAGGGGCTGATTATTGATAGATTTTAGGTGTTGTCTTGGCTTTCCATGCCTTTTTTCTTCATGTGTTCAATACCTTTTCCCTGTGTCATTTCACATTATTACACACAACTTAATTTCTGATCTTATTTGTTCTACTTTCTTTGTATGTATGGATTACTTGGGTTGTTCCCAACACGGCGGAACGGTGGACGACTGGTTAGCACACCATAGTTCTGAGGACCCGGGTTCAAATCCAACCTCGCCTGTGTGGCGTTTGCATGTTCTCCCCGTGCCTGCGTGGGTTTTCTCCGGGTACTCCGGTTTCCTCCCACATCCCAAAAACATGCATGGTAGATTGATTGAAGACTCTAAATTGCCTCTTGGTGTGAATGTGAGTGCGAATGGTTGTTTGCTTATATGTGCGCTGTGATTGGATGGCGACCAGTTCATGGTCGAGCCCGCCTCTTGCCCAACAGCCCAGCTTGCCCACAACCCTAGTGAGGATAAGCGGTACGGAAAGTGGATGGATGGACATTGGCAATAGCCTGTAAAATACTGTATCCCCACTCTGTCCTTTTATTTCTTGTCGGTTTCCTCAATTGCGCCATGTTGTTTTCCCAATAAAAAAATCATTCACTTAGTATATGTGGTGCGTCAAAAAGAAGTGTTTTCTGAAAAGAACACCGGCGGTCACAGTTTTTCTGTTGCAGCTCGTGTGCAACGTGGTACGTGTGCAAGCACAGATATGTATCGGTAGATACGACATGCCCATTTTGAGCTCTGTGCTGACGGCGACGCTAAACTACGGAGGTCAAAGTGGGCATCGCATTCCATGTGTGTGGACGGCAAGAAAACCAAGGATGCCAGTACATTGTTCCGGAGACGGCTGCGTAAAACGTTGTACAATTACGACAAGGGAACTGGAAGGGCCTTTCACATGTAAATTTAAAAAAAAAACTTTTTAAAAAATATTGTACATTGATTGTATACACTTTGGTGTTGACAAAAAAGTAAATGTCAAAATTGGTTTCATTGTTTGTGCATTGCCTTCTATGGGCACGTCGACCTCTCCAACATGGCTGCTACATTGCCATGCCGGTTAGCTGCTATACTGCTGGCGTATCTAGTGTTCATATCTATAAGTGCAGGGGCCAAACCATCGCCCAATTTGCAGGTCCGAGTCACAGTATATTTTTTTCATGGTTATCCAGTTCAATCGCTTTCGGCCGCATCACTCGGTGTGGGGCGGGCCTAATGAGAATAAGCATTGTAGAAAATGGATGAATATTATTTGTTTGGATTCTGAAACCAAACAGTATTGTTATGGAGAGAACACGTACCTCAATTGTCAGCACCACAATGGTGAGCACTCCTGCTGTGTAAATGTACATCTCAAAGTAATCCATCATTGCAGAGTAACAACCCTGCAATAATGAAAATAATAATAATTATTTTTTAAAAAGCTCAGCTAAACTCTATAGGAGTTATATTATTTTCCTGCATACTGTAATTTTGTTTATTTGTTTTCCATATAATGTCCTAATCTTTCAAAACCAATTAATAATAATAAAATTAAATCTTTCCAAACCGGTGCTTGTGAAAGTCAAGCACGTGATTTCGCTCACCAGGTTTGTGATGGATAAAAATTATACTAAATATAACAAAATGATACTAGCTTATCAATTGTATACATTTTATAATATTAATCCATTATGAGATCCACCCATTTATTAATGTACTCTAGTACAATAATTTCTGGGGGGGAAATGTGAAATGCACATAATTTCATTGCATAATTCCCTAAAGAGTTACAGGTAACCCCCACATAGTCGCAGTCTGGCATTCAAAAATGTGCCTATTTTTGGGGTAAACCTATCTTCCTATCTATTTGCTGAAGAACTCACCTCTTGGCTCTTGTTTTACTTAGGCCAAACCAATCAAAGTATAAATTTGGCGCCACCTTGTGGCATCTTGTTGTTTTGTTAGGTTTAATTTGTGATGTTCATCTGCATTTGCGATGTCCTGTTTTGCTGGCGGCTCTTAAATCTCCATGCTATGTTGTGCAAGGGAACACTCAAAGTGAAAAGATATATACCATATATATATATATATACTAATACTCTTTAAGATACTGCTTATCGATCCGCTATTTTAACAGTATTCTTATTAGTACTTTTTTAAAAATTATATAAACACTAAAACAAATATTAGAAGTAACATTTCTATATTTTTTTACTGAATTAACAACTGCAACAACAAGGTAAAATAAAGAACTAAAAACACGATTTACAGAAAAACTAGTATTTTGAAAAAATAACTATTATAATGCTCAACATTGTGTAAATCAGGGGTATTCGACAGAAATTTAAATAGGCCTAGATATAAAAAATAATAAAAATCTTAAAGCAAAGGTCTGGAAGATCATATAGTGTCTATTTATTGTGATATATATCTAAGTAGCCTAGTCATTTTATTTACATCAATCAATACTTCAGACATATTGAGTTAATTCAATACAATACAAAAACCTTTTGGCATTTATTACTGTCAAGTAACACAGAACTAAACAAATACGGATGACTGCTGATATGTACAGTTGTGCTAATAAGTTTACATACCCTGGCAGAATTTGTGAAATATTGTTTTTTCAACTCTGACAGGTGACTAAACAAGGACCATCTCGTTATTTTCCTTAGGGTTATGTTTTGTTTAATGATTGTGCTTTTCTGAAATGCCTGACAGTTTAATTTGAATCCCATTAAAAATATAATTGAATGTGTTTTGTCTGATTCTTCAGGTTGTCTTTAAAGAATGGTACACATCTTAAAAATGCTTCCCAGGTTATCAAATCAATGAGTACAACTGTGTAATGTTCTCTCATTTACTACAAATGAAAGTTATACGTGTTCAAATAAAGTGCTTAACTTTAAACATTTGAGTTTCCCCTTTTCTGTTTAGCGTCTCGACACAACAATGAAGTCTCAAACAATTTACATATTTTAATTTAATAAATGTTAACAAGGGCGGCACGGTGGGAAACACATCCCCAAAACATGCATGATAGGTTAATTGAAGACTCTAAATTGCCCATAGGTGTGAATGTGATTACGAATAGATGTTTGTTTCTATGTGCCCTGCGATTGGCTGGCAACCAGTTCAGGGTGTACCCCGCCTCTCGCCCAGAGATCGCTGGGGTAGGCTCCACCACGCCCGTGACCTGAGTGAGGAGAAGCGATATGGGAGATGAATGAATGAAATGTTAACAATTAAACAGTTTTAGAGGTTATGTTTTCTGAAAACTTTTTATGTTTTGTCTTATAATGCCGTTACTCATGTATGCCCGTTTATGAAGAGCTCTCAGTGGGAGGCTCCTACTGAAAAGTATCCTCGAAACAAAAATGACTCTGGCCGTTCTATTTTAATTATTTTGGAGAGCAACATTTGTTCCCAGTTTTCTCTTCCTTTATCGGTCATTTCTGAACTTTAACTCGCATTACTTTCCTGCTGTTATCTTTTGTTCTCTCCCTCCCCTGCTATGGGTCTTTTCGTTCTTTCTCTGGTCTGCGGGCTGTCAATGTTAACGCCTGAGTTGAAGACTTTCTGATTATTCTTGACCTATGTTGTTACAGGCCACAGTAAATAGACTACTTGTAAATAAATTCAAACGGAATACGTGTGTCTGTGTTCTACAACTTAAACACACCCCTCTGGATCTAGTCACTCTGATCATTTGTACTCCTTGAGACATCATACAACCCCTTTTTTATTATCCTCTCCATTTGAAGGCCTTTTCCACCATCCTGTGGCATCTATAGGCATTTGATGCCAGCCAATCGCAGGGCACATACAAACAAACAAGCATTCACACCTATGGGCAATTTAGAGTCTTCAATCAACCTACCACGCATATTTTTGGGATGTGGGAGGAAACCGGAGTACCCACAGAAAACCCACGCAGGCATGGGCAGAACATGCAAACTCCACACAGGAGAGGCCGGATTTGAGCCCGGGTCCTCAGAACTGTGAGCCAGATGTGCTAACCAGTCGACCACTGTGCCGGCGTGTTGGGAACAACACTTTGATTTAATTCTATGTAATTATAAAATTATTGAGAGCTGCAGATTGATAGATAAAATAGGTAAAGTGGCTAAGCAGAGACATTCAAATGCTGTTTATCATCATTTCGCCAGTATTGTACCATTTCTTCTTCATTTCAGATACTCCCCATTGTCTCAGAAGCCACTGACAAACAGTATCTATACACTGACCTTGTTGTTCTGAAAGGCAGGGTTTCCACTGACACACTGCAACATGCTGACATGCGCCATGTGTCCTTGGTAGCTGCTCCCCTGGCAACAAGCATCAGGGGTCATCTTGTGGGGGTTGAGGAGCCTGAAGAGACCCACATCGAAGTCCTCAGGGCCACTGACACCACAACAGTCAAACTGCAATCAAGAAATACAGGGGACGGTTGAGCGCAAAGTAGACTAATTGAAAAGGTGATTTAAAAAAAAAAAGATGCTGTACTATGGTCATGATGGTGTTCCATGTAGAGGTGAAGACTTCAGTGGTGTTATAACCTTGATAGTGGTGTTTTAGCTCCCGTGTGAAATACTCTCTGGTTAACTGAGCAGACAAAAAGTAACAGGAATGGGTTACAAGACAAGACACACAAGGAGGCAAATTCCTTGTGTGTCTTGTCACATACCAACATGCCAATAAAGCTGATTCTGATTACCAAACAAAACAAATATACTTGGCGACTTGACCTCAAACACTTTATACATTTATATATACACGACCAATGTATACATACTGTATATACTGTGTAGTTAGTGTCGTGAACTCTTTGTTCACTGCTCTCCGTAAAAGTGAATTGATCCAAAGACTACCACTACTACTTACATGCTCCCTGAAGAAGAAAGCCAGGATGGCAGCTGCCAGCTCAGCCAGGAAGATTAAAAGAATGATTATGAAGAACTATAGTCAGGGGGGAAAAAAAGTCATGTTACCCATTGAGTGCTATCTTCTATTGAAACACTAGGATCACACTGAACAAATGCTTTATTTCATCAATGTTTCATACAGACAGTATGAAACAAAACCTGCATCATGCTTGTGAGATTGAAACCTTCTCAACTCCTCTAGATGGCATTCTTGTACTGTCTCAAACTGGTCTTATGTAATTTAATATTTTTAAGCGCGTGAGGAGTGCCTCTGGAAATTGCCAACACATTTGCACATTTTCAATGCATCTTTACATTAGTCGAATGTCTTGTTGCTTGTATCACTATGTCTCAGTGATAGTCAGTTGACACCCTGAAAAAAAACCTGTTCAAATGCACATATCTTTGTCATGAACAACAGCATGTTATGTGGAATGCATAATATTGGTTTCATTCTTTACATCCTCATCATAAAATATCTTTAGTCATTAATGCATGAAGACAAAAAGCAGTCAAACAGGAAACAGGAAAAAAAAAAAAAAAAAAAGCCATGACATACAGTGGCATGTCTGACGAACAGAGGTCTTGCGATTTTAGGTAACAATAAAAGTCAGACTTTTGTGTTGAATGGGTGAGGCGAGAAGTAGTTTATCAACCACTAAATTATCACACAATTAAGGTTTTTAAGTCAACCACAGATAATTTGACATTTATGTAAGTGCTTAATTTTTTTGTGAGTTGTAAACCTCTTTCTCAGAAAGCCATTGTGATGTTCTTGTTTTTTTTTATTTTTAATGCAATTGGCAAAAACAGCATGTAGAAACAGGAGGGGTAAAAAAAAATATTAATGCAGTGTCCCACTTGTCTTGAGCGCTGGAACAAAAGACAAATGTGCACAGCGATGGACGGAGATCTCCACTACTTTGAATGTACAAGGTTGGTTGAAAGTGTAGAAATGTGTGAGCATTTAGCATTTTTAACAATAAAAATGTTAGTTTAAAATAAAACACAGCATAGTCACTTGTATCACATCTTCAACTCCTTAGTGACCTGTACGTATTCCCGAGCTGCGGCCTACTTTACGTCGGGAAAAAGCACCAGGCTACTTCGTGTTTAGTCACTTAGCAACCAACGGCAAATATGGGCAAGCTTGCGCCATGCCACCATCAAAAATTCAACTTTAGTTTCATCTGTCCAGAGAACATTTTGCCAGTAGTGCTGTGGAACATCCAAGTGCTCTTGAACAAATGTCAAAGATACGACACTGTTTTTTTTTTTTTAGACAGCAATGACTTCCTCTTGGTGTTCTCCCATGAACCTCATTCCTGTTTAATGTTTTATGTGTGGTAGATTTGTCAACCGAAATGTTGGCATGTGGCAGTGATTTCTGCAAGTCTTTATCTGACACTCTATGGACCTGACTTTATCTCTTGGAGAATCCGTAGCCTTACAGTTCACTTACTTTTTCATTCCACTGTACATCTAAAAAAAACAAAAAAAACAATAGGAAAATCTGCAATATAGCGGGATTGTGCTAGATGAACCATGGTTATAGTGGGAGAACACTGTACATGTTTTAAGGGTTACTCTAAAAGCAATGTCCATGAATAAATCTTCATCATATTCTATCTGTACCTGCTAATAAACAGCCGTGAAATGTTTAAATACCAGTCAGTACGTTATGCTACAATCCTCTTTTATTTGACTTCAAATATTCTAACTTTAGTGCACACAAAAAAAGTGAGACTCACAAAAAGTAGCAGACATTTGTTCTCGCGGATGGGCCCACAGCAGCCCAGGAAGCCGAGCAGAAACAGCATTGCTCCAATGGCCAAAATGAAGTAGACCCCGGTGAACAGCAGGGGGTTGGCCGCCACGATCTCTCTGAAGCCCAACGGGTCCACCAGCACCCAAACACCAATACTGAGCATGAATGAGCCTCCTAGCTGGGAGAGGCAGTCACATACTCGGTATTTAAGTGTGCATTACAATGCAATTTTATTTGTTTTTTTTTATCGTTATCTTTTTATCTATCATCTCACAAAGATGAGGAAGTTGAAGATGAACATCAGGTACTTCATACAGCTGAGGCAGTCACCCTCCATGGCTGGGCGCCCACCCACGTACGCACCTGTTAGGGAGTATCACAAGAATATATGAATATATACATCTATATATATATATAAATATATATGCCTGTGTGGAGTTTTCTCCGGTTTCCTCCCGCATCCCAAAAACATGCAGCGTAGGTTAATTGAAGACTTTAAATTGCCCGTAGGTGTGAATGGGAGTGCGAGTGGTTGTTTGTTTCTATGTGCCCTGCGATTGGCTGGCGACCAGTTCAGGGTGTACCCCGCCTCTCGCTCACAGTCAGCTGGGATAGGCTCCAGCATGCCCGTGAACATATTGAGGATAAGCGGTATAGAAAATGGATGGATGGATTTTTATTTTGATGGTAAAATGACTCGAAAGGACTCAAAACTTAAAGTGTAGGACTTGAGACTTCAACTTAGGAGATGCCTGTCTCAACTTGGGACTTGACTCGGGACTGGAGGACAAAGACTAGAGACTTACTTTTGCCTTGCAATGACTTGGTCCCACCTCTGTTACGTATGTGTGTTAAAACCATCCATCCATCCATTTTCAACACCGCTTATCCTGGTTAGGGTCGCGCGACGCTGGAGCCTATCCCAGCTGACTTCGGGCGAAAGGCTGACTACACCCTGAACTGGTCGCCAGTCAGTCGCAGGGCACATATAGACACGGACAACCATTGGCACTCACATTCACACCGTCACTGAGTGGGAACTGAACCCACGCTGCCTGCACCAAAGTCAGGCGAGTGTACCACTACACCATCAGTGACGTGTTAAAACCAGTTTTTGGTTTATATATTGTATTTACATTATAGTTTAATTTTACAGTGCTATTTTTTCTTTATTAAGAACAAGTAACAAAAAAGGGGTGTAAGACATTAATGACATTTCAATACAAGTAATTTGAGTTACAAGTAACCATCTGCACCATGATGGTTACTTTCAGGATGACAGATGACTTCCACTGTTCATTTGATGTGAAGAGAAACAACAAGCAGGACAGGAAAATGCATGATGACACAGTGTCAGCAACAGTTGCTGTCACTTGTGAGAATGTGCCCATGGCAGTGTGTCCCTGTGGGATCATATCACACATGGAGGGACACTGGCTGCTGATGAAGTGGGCATGTTGATGTAAGCGGGGCCCACAGTGGGGGTGTAAAGTGGACCAACTGTGCACTTAATGGTGTTTAATGGTGGATGGAGAAAAGATTTTAAAATGTTTCTTGATAACTCTAAAACCCCTTTACCCCTCTGCCATTTCGAAGTGACTATAAAGCAGATATACAGCAGTTAAATCGATAAATATGATGCAGAATATGCGGCTGCTGCTTTTTGCATCCAACGCCTTCCATTCGTCGTCTCTTTCCGGCGCTGTGACGTCACACAACCCAAACATCTTTTTCATCCGGCATTGTGTGCTATTGTTTAATTCTGTTGTTCCCGTCCTTGTACATTTTGTTGTCGTATGATTTAACGATGTCACAATGGTTTTATTGTGTGGCATTTGGTTGTACAAATGGTTCAGGCAGTTGCAAAAGTTTTTTTTTGGCTTTCCAAGTGAAAAAGGAATACATGACCAGTGGATAGGGAAAGTCAATCGACAGGGGAAGAAACGTGGTCAGCTATGGATGCCTCGCAAGAATTCCAAATTGTGCTGATCACTTCGAACCGGCGTGTTTTGAGAAAGGCTTAGCAGAAACCATTGGATACAGAAGCAGTGGCTGAAACCAGGTGCAGTGCCAACTATTTTTCCTATGGCCATCAGGACTTCACCAGCCAGCAACAGAACTAAATCTCGCAGCCGCCACCGTGCTGCGGCGAAGTGGCGCAGACAAGAGGTGAGGATTTCCTTGTATATACCTACGACTCTATTATGGTTACTATGCACTGGGGAGTGGGGGAAAAAAAGGTTGAGGTTCTCCACTTTTTGTGAACAACTGTGTGATTAAATAGTACAACAGTTTAAGTATGTTTCTGAACATTAGTGGTGGGCAAGTGAAGCCTCATGAAGCATTGAGGCTTTCCTAAAGTACCCTTCTTTATACCCGCGCGGGCGGCGACCGCGCTGACGTCACTGCGGCTATCCCACGCGCAGTTTGCCTTTATACTGAGCCCAACCCTCGCGCGCTGTTTTGAAAATGTGCTGCAGTTCTCCTCCAAGTCGGGGGTGTCGCTACGCCTGGTATTGGTTAGCACACCACAGGGTGGAGTTTCCTCTGCATTTTATGACCATTTCCGGTAGCCGTTTTTACTTTCCTTTCCAAAACAAGGAACAAAGCAACAACAATGGCGACCATGGAACATTGCCTGACGAAGATGACCAGATGATACGTTTAATTATGCTGCAAAATCAATCAAGAATGCGGTGGAATAAGTGGTATGTGGAACCAAGGGGAACGCTGAGTACGTCATCATAGCATGTGACTGAAAGGCTTCAGTGATGGTGACATCTAGTGGACAACTGAAGCCATAGCAACCTCTAAAGACCACGACTGAAGCACTGGCACTGTTTCCCATGACAGCAATAAAAGTTCAGAAAAGTCTGTATGGTCATTCAAGTGTTTGTTTCATTCATACCAAATAATGATTATATCGTCATTACGATAAAATATGCAGAGGCTCTCTCCCATACTCTAAAACACATTCCAGATTAACCCAAAGAATAACTGCAAATTATATTAAGGGTTAAATGTTGGTTAAGGGTTTATCTAATCTCAGTCCCCAAATCTCTATCTCCTCAGAACCCCATTTTGAAGCATAATGATGCATCTTATATAGCTAGTATGGCACCAAACCACTCAAATCAAATCTGTCAAACCTGTCAAGCTGTCATTGGCTCAGAATGCAGTGAAACGCCATGAGCCAAGACTATGAGCCAATGAAAAGTTTCGAAACATTTTGAAGGAATGAACTGCGAAGTGAAACACATGACACTGGTGTTTTGATACAAGCTCCGACACAGCGTTTCGAATCACTCCGCTTCAGTAAGAGCGACACAAGCTCAAAAGCCTCGGTATCATTTGCGCATCACTACTGAACATATAATTGCAAGTAATGTGATATATGGTTTTATTGTGTAACTCGTTTGTGCGTAAACATTGATGCTTTATTGCAGAAGGATAAAATGTAAATCAGATAAGGGGGTGGGGGTGTGATACAGGAAAGCTCCCAGCAGGGTGGATGTGGAGGCCACAGGGAACATCTGTTGGAGACAACAATGGCTACAAAGGGTTGCTGTAAACTTTATGAGAAGCAAGAATGTGGAGACAGTGTCTGGCGCCACCGGCAAATGGGCATCATTCAAGCTTTGTATGTAGTTATTTCCCATTATTGCTTGATGTACAGCTTCAGCTGTTCAACAGTCCGGGGTCTCCGATGTGGTATTTTACACTTCATAATGCGCCACAGATTTTCAATGGGAGACAGGTCTGGACTGCAGGCAGGCCACTCTAGTACTCGCATTCTTTTACTACGAAGCCACACTGTTGTAACACGTGCAGAATGTGGTTTGGCATTGTCTTGCTGGAATAAGCAGGGGTGTCCAAGAAAAAGACGTTGCTTGGATGGCAGCATATGTTTCTCCAAAACCTGTATGTACCTTTCAGCATTAATGGTGCCTTCACAGATGTGTAAATTACCCAGGCCATTGGCACTAACACAGCCCCATACCATCACAGATGCTGGCTTTTGAACTTTGCGTCCATAACAGTCCGGATTGTTCTTTTCCTCTTTGGCCCGGAGGACACGACGTCCACAATTTTCAAAAACCAATTTGAAATGTGGACTCGTCGGACCACAGAAAACCTTTCTACTTTGCATCAGTCCATCTTAGATAAGCTCGGTCCCAGAGAAGCCGGCGGCGTTTCTGGGTGTTGTTGATAAATGGCTTTTGCTTTGCTTAGTAGAGTTTCAAGTTGCACTTACGGATGTAGCGCCGAACTGTATTTACTGACATTGGTTTTCTGAAGTGTTCCTGACCCCATGTGGGTCTTTGATGCAGTGCCGCCTGAGGGATCGAAGGTCATGGGCATTCAATGTTGGTTTTCGGCCTTGCCGCTTACATGCAGTGATTTCTCCAAATTCTCTGAACCTTTTGATGATATTATGGACCGTAGATGATGACATCCCTAAATTCCTTTCAATTGCATGTTGAGGAACATTGTCCTTAAACTGTTTGACTATTTTCTCACGCACTTGTTTACAAAGAGGTGAACCTCCTTTTATACCCAATCATGGGGTATAAAAGCCCACCTGTTCCCAATTAGCCTGTTCACCTGTGGAATGTTCCAAACAGGTCTTTGATGAGCATTCCTCAACTTTCTCAGTCTTTTTTCCACCTGTCCCAGCTTGTTGCAGCCATAAAATTCAAAGTTAATAATTATTTGCTAAAAACAATAAAGTTTATCAGTTTGAACATTCAATATATTGTCTTTGTAGTGTATTCAATTAAATGTAGGTTGAACATGATTTGAAAATCACAACGCCCCAACTTCATTGGAATTGGGGTTGTAGAAGTGTGTGGGCAAAGTAGAAAAAGGAAAAGTTGGACACTGCAGGGTGGATGGAGAAAAGAGATTTGAATAAGAAAATAGAAGAGAATGAAAAATTGAGGAGAAATGTTCACGAGATTTGTGCGGTGTCCACAGCCATGGCAGCTGTTCGGCGAAAAAGACCGACAAATTGACCCACTAAATCCAATTACGGACATTCCCAAGAGCGGCCTCCCAGTGACTTCCCTTTTTTTTTTTGCCGGTCGAGGGAGCCGCTCAAGACACAGGGGAAGTAAAACTCCCATCAATCCCGGACGAGCCCCCAGTGTACAAGGTGGATTAATTTTGTAATATTGTCAAGAATTGTCTTTAAAAGATTTTGAGTTTTTACAGAAACGGCTACCCGGACTGGTTGCTGTCGGTGAAATGTGGATCTAGGCGCTGAAAAAGTTGACGGACAGCATGAGCCTGGCGTGTGGTGACGTAGTTAGATTGATTCGCGCCTGTTGCATTTCGGTGCATCAATCGGATAATATTTTGACACGGTTTGGACTGAATAATAATAATAATGTCAAACCTGAAATTTTACTTGCCCCCTTTTGTGTGTTTGCGGTCATCCGTGACATGTTCCCGTCCTCCTTGCCGATGGTGCCGAAGCTCCCGGACTTCAAACCTCTCATGGATCCCAGTTCTCATTTCGAAAATTGCACAAGTATTTGGACAGATACGACAGGGTCGCATCCCTCCCGTCTTAGGGAGGCAAATGTTATTTATAGAATTGCTTTGCTTGACACATTGCCAGCTTAAGTTAGGACTGAACTGATAAAGGAGCCGGATCTCATGAAAGGGGGAGCTAGCTCGTTTAATCGCTATGTGTCTCACCATTTTAAACTTTTTGTCGACAGACACCAAAAATCATCAGACGAGGTAAAGGACATGCAGGAACAACTTTTGAAGTTACAATTGGCCCAGGCCGAAAAGTGGCCACTGACAACAAACAAAAAACGGAAAAAATGTCAGTCAGATGATAAACAAAGATTGTTTATAAGAAATGAAGACAATGAGACGCAACAGGAACGCAGACAACAGGGAGGGGCACCTGAGGCCTCTGCTCCTCTCTTATCTGGCCCTGCGGGGGAGGAGAAGCCTCCAGCATATACTGGCTCACTTCCACTTTCTGTAAACAAGAATGTGATAAGCCTGTATTCGCCTCTGCCAGCCACACCAGCACATACAAGAGGTAAAATTGGAGCAGAATGATGGGTGGAGTTTTAAGTCCAGACACCTCTCCCAAATTGCAAGATTAACTGAAGGGGACTTGTATCCCATGATCGAAGTGGCAAATCCTGCATATAAAGGTGAAGGAGGCAGAAAAGGTAGTACAATTCTTGTTTACAGACCTTGGTCAAAAGAAGAGCGTGTGAAAGGTGGAAAGCTTAACACCCTACAAAAGAGATAGAAGAGTGGTGCCGTGATATGCAACAACTGGTTAGTACATATCATTGAAATGGAATGAGATCAGAAGTAAAAGAGTGGATTAAGAAACATGGTTTAAACCTGGCCACTCAAGGGTTGGATGAGTTCATGAATCATGCTAGACATGCTGAAAGTGTAGTACGAAATAAAAATAAATACATTTAAAAAAAAAAAAAAGGGAAAAAAAAATGGATGCAGAAAAGCAGATGTGGATGGAGCAGGGGTCAACTGGGGGACGAGGCAGGAGTCGTGGTAGAGGATCTACCAACGGGGCACAGGAAGCGCTCGCCGACCTCCACCGGACCAAGCATGCTTCAACTGTGGTCAGCATGGACACTGGTATCGTCAATGTACTGCTCCCCCACTGATGCAACAGCGACCTCCAGTGGAACCCGGAGGGGCACCACCTCAAAGAGGAGGCTACAGAGCTACACGCGGCAGAGGTGGACGCGGCCCGGCACCCTGGCAACAGCATCCGCAGCAGGCTCCACAGCAACAACAACCATCTAGCCAGTTCTACTGCGACGAGGACTGGTCCAATTACCAATAGGGAAGCCCGGGGACGGAGGAAAGGCAGAGCCTCTTATCCCCGCTAAGGTGGACAAGACGGACATCCACATGCTAGTGGACACAGGTGCCACATATTCATCTGTATGTTTACCACTTCCTGCATCCAACCACTCAGGGAAGACGACCACCTTAATGAGCTTTGCAGGGGTGCCCATGAGTCTGCCGATTTCGACATCATTAAAAACTGAAATTGCTGGACAGACACATGAACATCAGTTTGTCCTGATGAAACCAGTGAACCTGATGGGCAGAGATCTGCTTATCAAAATCAAAACTACTATCCTTTGCAGCCCGGACGGACTGACGATACGGTTCCCAGATGGGACCGTGTTGAACTGTGAACGGAAATTGTCCGCCGGATGGAACATGGTGCAACATGAACTCCCGGAAGCGACCGCTGACATTTATTGGGCCCGACTTCAACCAGAAACAAAGGCGGGAGGCGCCGTCTACTCGGCCTTCCTGCGGTGGAAGCCCTGGATCGACTCTCTTGCCTCCTACAGCCCTCCGATCGATCCCCTCCATCTCACACTGTACTATGATAAAATTGACGATTTGGTTTACTGAGAAGCCTTTAAGTCAATACAGGATGAAAACTGGATGCTCAATAGTAAAGGTATTTACATAGGGAAGCAAGGTGTGGCAGCTGTTGAACTCGCTGCCGGACTCACTGTGGTCCGAGGGCCCTGTCGATGGGGGACTACGTACATCCATGACTCCGGAAAAGTTCAAGGTAGACCCGACTGCTTTTGTTAACGTGCCGTAGTACCGCTGTAAACAAGAGGCCGCTGCAGACATCGCGGAGACCAAAATTCTGACTTCCAAATGCTTTGGTCCACTAATGATTTTGTGAAACCCTCCGCTCAAGCTGCAGAACTGCTGGCCATGTGCAGGGCGCTGGAGTTATCTGAAGGTCAGATTGTTACTATTTATTAATGATGCGGCTGATGCCGCGGCTAAAAAAGTAGCAGGCTATCAAACGGATGCTGAAGGTAATCATGTTGTTAAAGAGGAGCAGTTGATTGACTTTCTCCCTACAGTAACGGTTGATGTAGTGAGCGACCTCCAAGAGGCGCCGCCAGAGGAAGACAAACGTAAGTGGCAAAAGAAAGATGCTGAGTATGACGACAAGGAGAAGCTGTGGTTTGGCCCGACGAGATGCCCTAGGAGACTGGTGTTACCTACAGGAAAGTTCATGCGGTTAGTGGTTGAGGACGCACACGCCCCGACACATGAGAGTTATGTGACAATACTGAACAAGCTGCGCTTTTGGTGGCACCCTGATCTTCTGCGTAAGGTAGAAGAGTTTTGTGTTTCTTCTAATATATGTCTGAATTTCAGTGTTGAGGGAACGAAGAGGGAACTGCAACACACTGAGATGGGCCGATGCCCGAATGATGTCGTAGTAATGAACTAAACCGATATGTTAGTCCCAGTCCAAGGAAAAAGGTACCTATTAATGATTGTCGACACTTTTTCTGGATGGCCCGAAGCCCATCCTTGTGCAAAAGAGGACGCAGCGTCTGTCATCAAAGCGCTGGTTAACCATTATATCCCGACACATGAGTTTCCACGGGTAATCAGATCGGATAAGTGGTTCTATGTCTCACAGACACGTCCTGCGCAGGCCTCTATTGTAGAGTAAAAAAAAAAAAAAAAAAAACTTGGACTAAGTGTGAATGGTATAAATATTCTGTGTGATACGTCTTATAAATGGCACGGTGGCCGACTGGTTAGAGCATCAGCCTCACAGTTCTGAGGACCCGGGTTCAATCCCCGGCCCCACCTGTGTGGAGTTTGCATGTTCTCCCCGTGCCTGCGTGGGTTTTCTCCGGGCACTCCGGTTTCTTCCCACATCCCAAAAAACATGCATTAATTGAAGACTCTAAATTGCCCGTAGGTGTGACTGTGAGTGCAAATTGTTGTTTGTTTGTATGTGCCCTGCGATTGGCTGGCAACCAGTTCAGGGTGTAGCCCGCCTCCTGCCCGGTGATAGCTGGGATAGGCTCCAGCATGCCCGCGACCCTAGTGAGGAGAAGCGGCTCAGAAAATGGATGGATGGATGGACGTCTTATAAATTGTGTACACAATATAAGGTCAACCCTAGAACGATGATAAATAAAATTATATGAATATATATGTAAATATTTATAAAGCGCTTTAAAGGGTACCCATTATATTTATTACATAAATAGATCAAGTATACGTATTGTGTGTATACATAGGTATGCACACGATATTCTGGAAGATAAATTAAATAATAGATAAATTCAGGCGTGTGCCTGGCGGATGTGATCACGGCAGAGTTGCGTTGTGGGTTTTTACTTCCGGGTTGGCGGAGCGGACCAGCCTCGGCTCTGTGTGCCCGGGGAAGCAGCCTGAAAACAGTACCGGATGTTTTTGTTGTCAGAAAATGTTTCGTTGTATGAATAAAGGAATTTGTGGAGCCGCGGATGTGTTATGGGGCCTTTACAACCCGATCAGAGAGGGCCGCTGTAAGACAAGGCGTTCCCGGTCCGCTTCGGGCTGCACGCGGAGTTTGAATGATTGGCGTGCAAGTTGCTGTCTGAGATGGTGTGTATGGTATCTGCGTGATGTGGAAAATAATAAGTGGACGACTGTATTTTAGTGTGTTACAAGTGACATGAGTGTGCGTGGAGAGACAACAGTCGCAGCTAGCTGGCTAAATGTTTTCGATGGATGGCCTGGATGTGGCTAAAAGTGGTGTAAAGGAGTTTTGAAAGGGGGAATGCGAAAGACAATAGTCAGGGTTACAGAATTACTTTAGTGTAGTACCGAAGGGATTGACGTAAAAAAGCAAGGAAGTTTAATATTCGACTCGTGTGATGACAATGACGTTAGAAAGTGGGTAAAGGGCTTTGCGGTGAGCTCAGTTAGTAGGGTGAACTTGGGAAATGAGTTGTTAATGCATGTTGGATCGGGGATTTTAAATGTATTCTTTAGGGAGCACTTGAAATGATAGAGGATCGTGAGAAGCACATTAACGCATACGATGGCTCTAGTCTTGTTTGTGCCTAGAAGAAGAGTTTTGACGTATGTTGCGATGAAAGATGTGTTAACTTGTGTGTCAGAGGGAGTCGTTTTTACGGAGTGGCCCACAAGTAAGCGGCCGGAAGACTGTAAGTAGGGATAATAAAGGGAAGAGCATATTTGTCATATAAAGAGAGTCTGTATTTTTTGTAAGTAGATATACATAGAAGTTCCTGTTTGTGGCAAACCGGATTAAGAAAATCACTAAAGGGACTGTAATACATCCTTACAAGCGTAATACAGTATAGTGAATGCAATCCTTTCCATTCACAGAAGAGGGAGGAGGTGCCAGAGGTGTTAAATTGATTCTCTACTTAGCATAGTGACTTGCCAGCTATGTTGGAAGGGAAAATACGATAGATGAGAATAGAGGGAGTTAGGGTGTTTATAATGACCAGCTACATACGCCATGAGACAGTGCCTAATTTGCATCATGTACAAGGGAAATTATGTGGAGTACTTGTCTTTGAGAATGTCTAATATGGTGTGAGGATTAATCTGTTTGGTTGTCTCTCCAGATTCAGCAGTAGAGCAGGGAGGACAAAGAGGATTTTTTTTCCATCTTTCTGGCAAGTAAATTTTGAGGTTTACTTATTTGCTTTCTGTCTCCTAATTCAGGTTGATTGACGAGTTAATGCTTCCTGGAGCCATGCCTGACATAAGAATCTGTGAAGTCCTTCTTTGCCCCAGAGCCATGAAATTGCAGGGAGATGGTATCAAACTGTTTATGACAGGACACGGGCGTCCCTGCTGGGGGGGGGGCAGCTTTACGACTGGGCGAGTTTACGATCGACGGAGGATGGATTAAAGTTTAGGAAGAAATGGTGCATGTCTCGTGGGGTGCAGAGTATGACCAATATAGGAATGTCTAATGCAATAATGTCCAAGAATTTCACGATATGGTAGTAAGTACATAAGCGTCACAATGACGCTGAGTACGATATGATTGAGGGAAATATTTAAAAGAAAAAATATTTATTAACACCCTTGCAGAAGTTAAAATTCTTCAGTGGCAGATATATGGAAGTTGGCATTAACAGTAAAGATACAGTAACTACGGTATAATGTGTTATTATAGTCTGGGGTCTACTATGTACTTGATGACGCAGTCGTGTCCGAACTTGGGTCTGAAAGATGTACTGGACTAAAAAGAAGAACGAGTGGGAAACAGAGCCATGAAAGGTTTGCAAGCCATCCATCCATCCATCCATTTTCAACACCGCTTATCCTGGTTAGGGTCACGGGGCGCTGGGGTAGGCTCCAGGTAGGCTGGGGTAGACTTCGGGTGAAAGGCCGTAACCTTTATGAGAACCAAGAATGTGGAGACAGTGTCTGGCGTCAGCGGAAAATGGGCATCATTCTGCATAGCAATGATGAAGTCAATGTTATGTAGCCTAGCAAGCTACTGCTAGCACGAACGGTTGGACGTAAACATGCCGCCGTTCTGTCGAATCGTGCTAAAGTTTCGGTGTGGGTGAAGTAATTTAATTAAAAATAAAGTAATTAATTACAGTAAGTTAGCACCCATAATTTCTGTCATGTAATGTTGGTTTGACCTGACTGATTAGAATACACGATCTGACACGGTAGACGACTGGTTAGAGCGTCAGCCTCACAGTTCTGAGGACCCGGGTTCAATCCCCGGTCCTGCCTGTGTGGAGTTTGCATGTTCTCCCCGTGCCTGCGTGGGTTTTCTCCGGGCACTCCGGTTTCCTCCCATATCCCAAAAAGATGCATTAATTGGAGACTCTAAATTGCCCGTAGGTGTGAATGTGAGCGTGAATGGTGCCCTGTGATTGGTTGGCGACCAGTTCAGGGTGTACCCCGCCTCCTGGCCGATGACAGCTGGGATAGGCTCCAGCACGCCAGCGACCCGAGTGAGGAGAAGTGGCTCAGAAAATGGATGGATGGATGGTATGTTGGGTGTAGACTCTAAAATGCTTTTAGGTGTGTAATGTGAATGATTGTTTGTCTATGTGCATACTGCGACTGACTGGCTACCAGTTCAGGGTGTACCTCTCGCCCAGTTAGCCGGGATAGGCTCCAGCATACCAGTGACCCTAGTGAGGATAAGCGGTGTAGAAAATGGATGGGTGGACGTTGGATATGTGTGCATTTACAATGCAATGGGACTGTGTTTTGAATTAACCGTGTTGTTTTTAAGAAATTAAAAATAACTTTTATTTCCTTAGATTTGGGAAGAAAATTTGCTTCATATTTCCATTCTTGGATTCATGAATACATTTTGAAAAAGCAGCATAGGAAAATGGAAATGTGAGCATCTTACCAAACAGTACCATTACAGTACATGCAAATGTAAGATGTTTCAGCAAGAAGGAATTTCTCTCCTTCTCTGAAAGGATGATCCTGAACAGGGCTCTTATGTCCATCAGTTGAGTTCTTGAGACATCTTACTGAACACTGCAACATCTGTCGATCACCAGTCATAAGACTTTTGGAAAGTGAACGTACAACCCCGATTCCAATGAAGTTGGGACGTTGTGTTAAACATAAATAAAAACAGAATACAAAGATTTGCAAATCATGTTCAACCAATATTGAATTGAATACACTACAAAGACAAGATAAACTGATAAACTTTATTGTTTTTAGCAAATAATCATTAACTTAGAATTTTATGGCTGCAACACGTTCCAAAAAAGCTGGGACAGGGTCATGTTTACCACTGTGTGACATCACCTTTACTTTTAACAACATTCAATAAACGTTTGTGAACTGAAGACACTAATTGTTGAAGCTTTGTAGGTGGAATTCTTTCCCATTCTTGCTTGATGTACAGCTTCAGCTGTTCAACAGTCCGGGGTCTCCGTTGTCGTATTTTACGCTTCATAATGCGCCACACATTTTCAATGGGAGACAGGTCTGGACTGCAGGCAGGCCAGGCTAGTACCCGCACTCTTTTACTACGAAGCCACGCTGTTGTAACACGTCCCTCATTGACTTGCTGAAATAAGCAGGGGCGTCCATGAAAAATCCAAATGCTTGGATGGCAGCATATGTTTCTCCAAAACCCGTATGTACCTTTCAGCATTAATGGTGCCTTCACAGATGTGCAAGTTACCCATGCTATTAGCACTAACACAGGCCCATACCATAACAGATGCTGGCTTTTGAACTTTGCGTCCATAACAGTCCGGATGGTTCTGAAATGTGGACTCATTGGAACACAGAACACTTTTCCACTTTGCATCAGTCCATCTTAGATGAGTTCGGGCCCAGAGAGGCCGGCGGCGTTTCTGGATGTTGTTGATAAATGGCTTTTGCTTTGCATAGTAGAGTTTCAAGTTGCACTTACGGATGTAGCGCCGAACTGTATTTACTGACATTTGTTTTCTGACGTGTTCCTGAGCCCATGTGGTGATATCCTTTACACATATATGTCTTTTTTTAATACAGTGCCGCCTGAGGGATCAAAGGTCACGGGCATTCAATGTTGGTTTTCGGCCTTGCCGCTTACATGCAGTGATTTCTCCAGATTCTCTGAACCTTTTGATGATATTATGGACCATAGATGATGAAATCCCTAAATTCCTCAGTTCATTGAGGAACATTGTCCATAAACTGTTCGACTATTTTTTCACGCACTTATTTACAAAGAGGTGAACCTCGCCCCAGCTTTGCTTGTGAATGACTGAGCAATTCAGGGGAGCTTCTTTTATACGGAATCATGGCCCCCACCTGTTCCCAATTGGCCTGTTCCCCTGTGGGATGTTTCAAACAGGTGTTTGATGAGCATTCCTCAACTTTCTCAGTCTTGTTTGCCACCTGTTCCAGCTTTTTTGGAACGTGTTACAGCCATAAAATTCTAAGTTAAGGATTATTTGCTAAAAACAATAACGTTTATCAGTTTGAACATTAAATATATTTTCTTTGTCGTGTATTCAATTAAATATAGGTTGAACATGATTTGCAAATCATTGTATTCTGTTTTTATTTATGTTTAACAAAACGTCCCAACTTCATTGGAATTGGGGTTGTATAAAAAGAGGTCATATACTCTTAAGTGCGAGAGGCCCAACATAAGTAGCAGCAGAGTATTAACTGTATGAATTTCACTGGGCAGCCACCAATTATGGGCAATCATTAACATAGATTTATGGGAATTAATTTGAAGGGAATAAACTGCAAATGTAAGAAATTGAAGGTTATTTTATAACAGGGAACATCATTAAAATACAGCTTAAAGTACAACATAATGTTAGTTAAAAAATACAACATCGTGCCTGTGGGCACCGCGTAGCCCCCAAGGACCACATGAGAGCCCACGGGCCTGTTCTAAGAATAGGGCACTCGTGATGGAACATTTTCTAGTAATGTTTTAGAAATCATTTGAAAAAGTAAACACTGGCTGTGTTACATGCATCAAATTCAAAATGAGTGAATATTTGAAAGAAATAACATCAAATATCCATCCATCCATTTTCTGAGCCGCTTCTCCTCACTAGGGTCGCGGGCGTGCTGGAGCCTATCCCAGCTGTCATCGGGCAGGAGGCGGGGTACACCCTGAACTGGTTGCCAGCCAATCGCAGGGCACATACAAACAGACAACCATTCGCACTCACAGTCACACCTACGGGCAATTTAAAGTCTCCAATTTATGCATGTTTTTTTTTTGGGATGTGGGAGGAAACCGGAGTGCCCTGAGAAAACCCACGCAGGCACGGGGAGAACATGCAAACTCCACACAGTCGGGGCCGGGGATTGAACCAGGGTCCTCAGAACTGTGAGGCTGACGCTATAACCAGTCGGCCACCGTGCCGCTAACATCAAATAAATAAATAAATTAATTAATTAAATATCTTGTCTGTCGTGTATTCAATTGATTATAGGTTTAAAAGAATTTGCAAAGCATTCTGTTTTTAAGATTTACACATTGTCCCAACTTCATTGGAACTGAACTGATTTTTTTTATTGTATTAAACAATCATGCCTTTTGTTGTTCAGTGAAACAATTTAAGTGCCCTCCATAACTTAACAACCATCCATCCATCCAAGCATTTTCTGCGCCGCTTATCCTCACAAGGGTCGTGGGAGTGCTGGAGCCAATCCCAGCTATCATCGGGCAGGAGGCGGGGTACACCCTGAACTGGTTGCCAACCAATCGCAGGGCACATACAAACAAACAACCATCCGCACTCACATTCACACCTACGGGCAATTGAGTCTTCAATTAACCTACCATGCATGTTTTTGGAATGTGGGAGGAAACCTACGCGGGCACGGGGAGAACTTGCAAACTCCACACAGGCGGGGCCGGGGATTGAACCGAGGTACTCAGAACTGTGAGGCAGACGCTCTAACCAGTTGTGCACCGTGCCGCTAAATTAACAACCAAAAAAATGTAAAGAAAATTGCAATTGCAAAGTGGCCAAATTGGGTATTTCCAAAATTCCTTATTTAGATTTTCCATGGAACATTTACCAGATGTATTTATTTTATTTTATTTTTTGTCCCTTCCGACTAGCAGCCAAAATCTAAGAGCTCTTCCATTTCTTTCCACAGATATCTTTCAAATATGAGTATTGCACACGTGCATGCAGATGATGCAACTCTCAGACAAAGCAAAGACCACACAGGCAGCAGGGTTCTCTTGCTGTAAAAGACGTCACCATCATTACAGCTACCGACAGCTGTTTCACCAATGAGATGACAAGTTATGCACGTGGCAAACAGTACTGCTGGCTGGCTTCTATTGCAACGGCCTTTTTCAAACAGTGTTCAGAATTACTGGTGCCTACTTTCTAAGTGGCATGATGCCAAATGTTTTTGTGATTTGGCTACTATGTTGAAACTTACTTACCATTAGTGTCAATTTGTTTACTAAAAGTCACGGGCATCTTTTTGAACAGCCATGGGAAAATCTGCATCATAATCACTATCACAACACAACCAGACACTTTTATTGCTATTGTTGATAACGGTTGTCTTATGTCATCTTAATATCACCACAGAATAGCTGTTTAATTAGCCTGAGCAGTTTGCTGGAGTTTCAATTCCGAACGAATATATTTATTTGACTTTATTACTTGTACATAATTTACATGGCTGAATGTCAAAATTCATCCAAACATTTGCGCATCAATGTTTACGACCCCCCCCCCCCCCCCCCCCCCAAAAAAAAAGAGCTAGATTTGGATTTTAATAGAATACTGTACTTTTCTTTTAATGGATGCTAATAATAAAATACACTTAACAACAATAAATTACTGTTCACTTTAAACAAATAGAATAACAAAGGAAATTCAATAAACATATTTGCTAACTTAAAAAAATACATTTGCTGAAACTCTAATATCAAACACTTACCATATAACAAAGGAGATTTCAATAAAAATTCACTTGTGGCGGCCCACCACAAATAAATGTACAGTATATGTGGGAAGCCCTGCTACAGTGACAGTCTATGCATGCATAGGAAATCTGTCGTGCAATGAGGGAGGCACCAAACTTCATACAAGAAACTGAAGCAACATATCGCTGGCATCGGGCGGAATCCTTCAGCTCTCCAGAATCATCACTTTTCCGGAGACCAAAAAAACGGCAAGTTTGTTGAACCATGGACATTGCATCGTCAAAGAGAGCAAGCCATTTTGAACACTCAAGATTGGTCAATAATTTCTAAAAATAACACACACACGTGCGGCTTGAGCAATAAAAAAATATGAAATTTACCAAATTTGAAGATAGGTGGTTTCGGCCCAACGCCAGCAATATGAGAGTTGGAGCCTTGACTTCTCTCCTTTGATCTTGTCATCTGCTTTACCACTACACACAAACCAGTTGATCAGCAGACCAGCTGCGCAATTTTGCTAGCTTCGATCACAGGTGTCAAACTGGTGGCCCGGGGGCCAGATCCGGCCCGCCACATAATTTTATGTGGCCCTCGAAAGCAAATCAAAATTGCTAATTGTGTTCTGGTGTAATAACATTGAGATATTTGCAAGCATTTTTTTGTTACCAATCCCCCTTTGAAAACACATGTAATAGTGGAAAAACATGTTTTTATAGGCTTCTGATTTCAAAACTGGTTATTCATCAATGTGTTGTGTATACTGTATGTAATTATAGGTGGTAATATTTTGTTTATTTGGGTTCACAGTCGTAGCGGCCCTCCGAGGGAAGTCATAACTACATGTGGCCCGTGACAAAAACGAGTTTGACACCCCTGGGTTAGATCATTTACAGTAACACAATCAAAACATTTGAAGGAAGACCACC